>NC_133345.1:8228374-8465874 GCF_030506205.2 Paramisgurnus dabryanus | reverse complement strand
AAAAGAGACCTCATCATTTTTTTTCCTGCAGAATTTGATGCAGTCTGATATTATTGCTGTCGTTGTGTGCTACAGTAAATTTGTAGTGTATCACAAATAGTTAGTATGCGCAAGCTGATCAAAGAGCTATGCTGTATAGATTAAAGCAATGCATTGTGCAAAAGTTACATGTTACGTGGTTACACTGGTAAGCTGCTGCTAAGCAGTGTATTTATGCAACGTATTTTACCAATTACGTGGACTTCATAGTGCCTTGTAAATCAGAAATGTCTGTATTATGTATCCATCTGAGAAATAAGACCTCAAGATTTGCAGGCAGCCATTATACACGCTGCAATAAAAGCATCAATCTCTCATCAGGAACAAACACAGTATTGAACCAAGTCAATGGCCATTAAAATGGCTCTGTCTGCTTCGCTTGCTTTGACTGGCTGCCACGGTAAACAGTACTTGTTTCGGTTATGTTCAACATTACTGGCCTTCAATTTTATTCTGATGGTCCCCAGGTGCTCTTTCATTGCTCAGGAGAGTTATCAGTTGCGCACCATTTATCAGTTTAACCTAAAATCTACAAGACAATTGTTGATGTTGAGTAGAAATACATTGATGGGACATGTTCATTTTAAAGTCTCCTTTTAGTTAATAATTGTATAGATATATAGAGTTTGGTTCCAAAACACAATTATGAAAACTCCTATTTTCTGTCACAATTTTTCACATTGCATCTTTGAATTAGATTTTCAAAGATTTATTATAAAAACTGATAATTTTTTTGACAAAATGCAATAAGACTTACTTTGTCATATTAATAACACTGTAATAACACTGTAATTGCTGTTGTCATCATTGGGACGTCATCGCTGAACTTTTTTGACAGGGATCAGCTGTAAAATGTTTTGGTCCTGCCAGATTTTCGTTAACTTTTTCATAAGATCACCTGAGATCAAAATGTGAGCATGACAGAAGCTTGATGCTGTCGTGTGTGAACAAGCAACAGCCAGCATTTCCCAGTTGCCCTTCTTCCACGCCACAGAAAACCACCACAGGTTTATCAATGCCATCAAAAGTATTATTTTGTTTTTGTTTGTTTGTTGATCAGGAAGTATAAGATGATGAAAACTAGGATTCTGTGTGTATTCAAAGCCCAGCATTATTGTTTACAATGCGTGGAATAGTGCGCTGTGATTGGTTAAGCGGATTTATTGCATTCTGCAGAGAAGAAGGGCTGGCGTTTGTTGCGGTTTGGAAAAAAAAGGAGAAAAGATGACAGAATAACACGGCGGAGACCGGATTTTGCGTAAAAATAAGAATTTTCTTTTAATACTGACCAGATACAATACTGATTTTGATGGTAACTATTTATTTATGGGGTTTATCGCGTTTTGGAACCAAACTTTTCATATGTATACAGATGCTACATTCAGCAGTTTCATACACATAACTCCTAAGTTTGGTTTCACACAATGCATTGGTAAACTGCACGTTTGCAGCACTAATCTTTTATTGCTGATGTTAACAGCATTCACAGTGCATGTGTGAACAGCACGTGTGAGCATCACAGAAGCAGAGCTGATCCACACGTTCAACTGTGTTGATGTGATTGGTATGATGTTTTTGACATTGGAATCCAAGGCAATTTTAAACTGAGACTGTCTCTAATTTTATAGAGAAAATACTCAGCAATGGTGATGAATGATGAATTTACACATGACTTGTCTTAAAGCATATTAAAAATAATAACAATAAAAAACAATAAAAGCCTAATTTTCCCAACAAGGGGAGATTAAAATGTTAATTTTTTTATATTCTAGCAAATCTAAGTACATGCCCTAAATAAGGTCACATGTACAATCGTTACAGTACATAACCGGACCACTTACATCATATTTTCTCTTATGCATTATAGTTTTTTTCTTAAAAGCATCACCACACGTAAGACATTTAAAGCAGAATTTTGAAAGTGCAGATAGTTTTAGTCCTGTAAATGATGTGGGCACAGACTGTTTTGATGGGTTATTAAATGTTTGTTTTTGGGTTATCCTGCTTCTGTTCTGTCTCCCACTCACTTAGAGAAATAAAAGCTGTATGTGGGCAGATAAAACACATTGCACCATAATCATCTGCTGCTCTCTCCTCAATAGGGGAAAATGAGAGACACTTCATGGTCTATTAAAAGTGAATGGGATCCAATGAGGCAACAGGCAATAATTGGCATTTTCTGGCACAGTGATTTCAACAGTCAGGCTCAAGGACTTAAAAGCCATTAGTCTAGAGTCCAGTCTATTTTTCACTCCTTTCTACAGCAATATGTTAAAGCACATCCCTCTTCCGAGCCTCATTGCAGGTGATTACAATGATGGCTGAAATAATGGGACTGTGTTGGAGTGCACGAGCACGTCGGATCACAGCACTTGAAAACATATAGGTGCCCTTTCAATCGCATTTCTAAACAAGTGGAGTCAGTTATATAAACCTAATCGAACAAAATTTTTAAATGTGTCAGTTAAAGTAACTCAAAAGTTAAAGCGGATTTCCAAGCCAACGAGAAGATGGACATAGGAAAGGATTGTTCATGATGTGCATCCCTACAACACGAGGGCGTGACCATTATGTCACGGTGAGCACGCATGAATCACGCCGATGGATGCTGAAAAATCAATAAACCGCCACAGGTCGTTTGCTGGCAGGGATTCAAATAGCTGCTCTGAGGAATCCAAAAAGGGGATCACTTTGAAGGTGTAAATTTAGACTCGTAAGAGAGGTATTGAATTAAATTAAAGAATAAACGCCCGCACTACTTTCTGCTGAGAAATAAGCTGAGATCAGCTATTAAATCCATGTCTCCCGTCACAAACAATTACTGTCTTGCCTTGGAACCAGACAGCACTAACTGCATTAATATCACTTTTGAAGGGTCTCACTTGAAATTGCAAATCTCTAATAATTAGAGCATTTCGCCTCTCGAGAGCCGTCAGAGACGTTTATATTGAGAGGTCGTGAAATGTACCGTAAAGCCAACGCCAACGTAGTGACAAACTAAGCTTCTCCATTCACTCCGTATGCAAATGTCCCCGCTAATAGTCTGCTGATGTGTTTTAAAGGCAGTTGGTATTGCTGGCTGTGGTAAAATACATCCTGCTGAGTATATTATTAAACCACAAATCACCATTCCTCTGCATGAGTGGAACACATTTCAATCTTCTCGGCATCTGTGTGTGGCTTACCAAGTACTACACTTACAGTAGAGTCGAGCATCTGATAGCGACACCGGCAGATAGCCTCACCTCAATCAACAAATCGCCTCACCTCAATAACCAGACCCTCTCACCAGCAGAAAGCCTCATCCCGACCGACACAGCGTCTCGCACCTGTGCTATCTTCCGTTTATTTTCTGAAGGTCAGAGCTGTGTACTTGCACCAGGCCTTGTCTCACGTTGGGTTGTTTATGGTACGAAGAGTCGCGAGTCATCAATTATTTTTCGTAGGCAGGAGAAGGAATAAAGCCTTGGGCATACATTACGGAGAACATAAAGTAGGCATGAATGGTGCAAATAATTTTTTCCCGTAGTAAACCACGCAATCATGAAAACAAACAAAATAGTTAATTAGGCCTTTTAGAGAGCTCAGATGCAAATAATTCACAATAAATTTACCTTTGATATCAGGGTGGTTGCTAACAAGCAGCGAATGTTGCATCAGCCGTTCGCAGTGGCTCCCTGTGGCATTTAGGGATTACCTTGTACTGTCGTCAAGTGACTAAAAGCCAATAGCTCATTGCTGTCAGGAGCCGGGTTTGTCCCCAATGTGCTACAATTAACACGTTACAATTTACAATCTCAGGTTTAACCCAAACTTTTTTACAAACGACATACAGACTGTCTCATGATGTCACGTTGACTGTGTTTTTTTAGGTTACCCTCGATACGCTGTGGTTGGGGATCATACTTCGGGCGAACACCACTTGCGAATCCAGAGGGTGGAGCTGATGGATGATGCTGTGTTCGAGTGTCAGGCCATTCAGGCTGCCATGAGGTCCCGTCCTGCCCGACTTACTGTGCTGGGTAAGTCATAATGCAGAATACATCAAGGCTCACAAAGAAATCCCGTTGCCTGTTTATTCATGCGCTGCTCTACAAAGTCAAAACGCATTTACTACATGCAGAGAAGCTTAGGTATTTTAATTAAACTTGATCTTTTTGAAATCAGTTTGTACTCTCAGTTTTCTTTGAGTTTATGTTACAGGTCAGATCATAATCTAAAATACCAACTTTTCAGTATAACCATGGTTACTATATTCTTAAATATTTCTGTTGGCAAATTTTATATAAAAAAAATAATAGTTAAAAATTTTTTAATTGGTTTTAATTTCACATTCGCAGATTAATCGAAACAGGCATGCGTACTGATTAAAATGATCTCATACGATCATAAGAATACAGTGCGGTATTAAAAATAGATTTTTCACTGACCAAACTCCCCTGAAGTATCATAAGTTCTCATTTTTAATTTCCTGCGGCAAATCTCACCGCTGTCATTATTAAACCGGAGAGGTCATTGAATCTTAATTAAATTTTATTGGGTTATTATTCAGCATCGCTGTTTCTGCGATATTGGGCAACTACAGTACAATGTTATCTGTGCCCAGGTTGCAATAAACCACCTGGTACGTTCATCTGCTCTCAAGAAAGACTAGCGCTGCATCCGAAACCGCCTACTTCCATACTACATAATAGGCAAAAAGCAGTAGGCGAGGCGAAAAGCATAGGCAAGTGTAGTAGTATACTCTAAAAAAAATTGGTGCTAAAAAGCACTAAAAGATCATAGGGGAACCATAGCACCTATAAAGCCCCTATGAGGAACCATACGGGGCTGATATAGCACCACATATGGTTCTACATAGCACAATATGGTTCTACACAGGTGCTACACAGGCGCTATATGGCAATGGCTCCTTGATGATTGCGAGCCAGTGAACCCTTTTTAGTGCTATTTAGCACCATTTGTTTTTAGAGTGCAGAATTCATAATAGGCCAAAAGTACCCAGCTGACCTACTACTTCTGGCAAGATTCGAAGGGTTCATTTGATGGACACCTTACTATCCCATGAGCCCCCAGGACAGGGGTTATCCAATGAAGAAGGAATGCGTTGTTTTTAGGGCTGTAACGATTAATCGTGTGTCTCATTAAAATGCCTGTTTAAAATCGATTCTGAATTGCAAGGCTACGATTCTGTGTTTCATGCACAGCTTGTGCGTATACTATGGCATTTGGTCAGTAGGAAGTCCTCATCAATCTAAAATCATTATGAGTCGGATTCGTTAATAACCTGCATTTAAAAAGCAACACTCGTTAAACAAAATCATTCTTTATTATCATGAAAATACCTGAAACAATCTTAAGAACAGCGATTTACATATTCCTGTTGACATTTCTTGGAATAGCGTTTATAATGCTACTTCTTCTGTGGCACAAAGGGAGTTTCTGCACGAGAGTGCCCCCTGGCTTTGGGATGTGCCGGGATTTCATCGTAATTCATTAAAATTCATTCATTGAGAAAACGCACGTGTGCACGATTAATCATTACAGCCCTAGTTGTTTTATTTAAAAATGACAGAAAGTGGTATCGTGGGTCTATTCAAATGCAAATATGTATTAAACAGCTGTCCCTTGTGGTTAAATTGTGCTTTTTTAATGTCATTCCAGTAAACGACTAACTTGTCAGTCTTTTAACATGGCGGATGTAGTACGTCATATCGCATTCATACTATCTATATTCTTACTATATAGAACGGCCGATGATACGCTGTTACAGTATGCAATTTCGAAAGTAGGGTAGGACTCACCCGCACAGACCCAGTATTAGGGATGCTCCGATCGATCGGCCGCCGATCGGTATCGGCCGATAATGGCATTAAATGACTCGATCGGTGCTCGCTAAATCTGCCGATCTCATAAACCGATCTTTCTGTTTACTTTTGTCATCAAAAGGATCCTGAAGGCGGTTGCAATTAAAGACATTTTTTACGTAGGCGGTGGCTGAACGCAGTCAAGCAGCTGTGAGGAAAATAAAAGTTTAAACGCTCAAAACGTTAAGACGCATGCAAATAAGAAACTTTTGGCATGAGGATGCAATTGTCCGTGATAGATATGTGTTGTATACGCTGTTTGATGGGGATGTGAAGACGCCTCGCGCTGTTTACCGAAGCGCGTCCTCATACGCATATCTCTGTAAAGGCAAAGAGAGACATACAAATCTGCACGCTGCACATGAGCAACAGGTTGTAAAAATGCTTATGATGCTTTACAACCTGTTGCTCATGTGCAGCGTGCAGATTTGTATGTCTCTCTTTGCCTTTATACAACGTATACAACACATATCTATCACGGACAACTGCATCCTCATGCCAAAAGTTTCTTATTTGCATGCGTCTTAAAGTTTTGAGCGTTTAAACTTTTATTTTCCTCACAGCTGCTTGTCTGCGTTCAGCCACCGCCCACACACACAGAAGCCTGTCATCAGTGCACGTGAACAGAGCGATCTCTCTCTCTCACGTCTTAAAGCTGCAGTAACCTAATTCATCTCTCAATAAAATCACTCTCTGCTCTTGAGTAAAGATTTTTTATACTTCATACGAATGCGTGTATATTTAATTAATACAGTAAAGACTGTGAAGTGTTTTATTTTCAGTACTTTTAGGAGACATAAGCCTTTTTAAAGCCATATAAAATTTCTCTTTGCAGAATAAATATTTGTTGTGCTTATTTATTTGAGTCTCTATTAAAACAATAATATACCTAATTACTGCAAGTAATATAACAAAGGCAACATCCGTGGTATTATTTTATTTAGAAAGATTGTAACAGTTAGTCATCAAAGAGCTTGCATATCAGCTTTAAAAAAAAATCGGTATCGGAATCGGTATCGGCCGATCACAAAGATTACAAATCGGTGATCGGTATCGGCTGCAAAAATCCTGATCGGAGCATCCCTACCCAGTATGTTATATCTGTTCCCCACACTAGCAGGCACAACTGAGGGTTACTGTGAGAGCTAAGCACTGGGTTGAGGCTGAGGTACAGTATGGTAGGTGTGGAGCAATTCATGAAGCGCAGCTGCTAAGCTACAAAAATGTAATTTGTTTTATTGATCTGTACTAATGAAACATAAAAAAATCAAGTGTGGAAGAATGCAAAGGGGGAAAAAGACAAATTGTGTTTTTTTCTGTTGTGTGCTCTACTGCTTATGAGACTTCTTACATTCATGCATTTGGTCGATGCGTTATCCAAAGTGATTTACAGTGCTTTCAGTCAATACATATGCTTTTACATCGTGTATGTTTCTCGGGAATCGAAACCATATTCATTTGCATTGCTAATGTAGTGCCGCACCAACTTGACCTCCTATGATCATGCATTGTGATAATAATAATGCTAAATATTTACCGTGAACTCAATCTACAAAACTCCATTTATCTCAATTTGGTTTATTTTCCAATGGGTTACCAATGGGCTGTTGGCTTTTGTGGGTGTCCATCTATTTCTGGTAAGGAGTTAAATGAGTCACAGTGTGATGAATCAAATTACCCTTGATCTTTCTAGACAAAATGGTTTATTGTAACATACTGTAACTTTCAGCAAAATTGGCCATCAGACACAAACGATGCCCACGTTACCTCATGATAAATGTCTATTTGGTATCCTGAAATTTAGCCAACCCAGTCACAGAGAAAATACAGAGAAAACAAGAGAGATAATGGCGAAAATTGTATGCAGCTTAACAAACCTTGTGTAATTCCTGACTGGGTGTCGCAGCTGTACTCTGCATTTTATTTCAAAGGATCCCAGCATTAGCAAAGAGCATGAAGTTTATTTCGAACAAAGTCCCTGATTATTTCTGTCTAATCTTAACAGTTTGTGTGTCACGTTTCAGAGCTGATTGTTCTGTAAACCAGCAGCTCACGAGCAAGTGCGACAAAGCTGTTTTTACCCTGGAGGTGCTGTAGAAAAACAGCAAGAGAGTGAAAAATGATCATATAAATAAATGATGGCTTTATTTAATGCAAAAACTCTACTTAAAACTATTTTTAGAAGACATGGGAGATGCAATAAATTAATCAAAAGCTTTAAAATGACCCCTTTAACAAGGCCACATTCATCACACATATTTTGGCAACTGTCTTACACTTTAGTAAACAGTTTCGAGCCTTCACAAAGCACGGGTGACCAGATCTTCCAACCTAAGCTTGTTATGTATGCAAGCTCTGCAGCAGACAGATCTCTGGGCTGTCTTCTGCAATGTCAGGAGCTCAGCCTCAGCACCGCTGATGACAGGAATGGGACTGTGACTCCATCTTCCCTGTATTTTCTACCTGACAGCTGAAGTGGTCCCTCAGCTCCTCTCCATATCACTTCATGACTCAGCCTTCCCTCACACAGATACTGAACATCTGCTGAAGACTGGGGCAGGTGTACGCTCAACAGGCTGAGTTCACATCAATGCCGATCAGCCGTTCTCGCTTAAGGCTCTGATATCTGACCATGCATAAGAAAGTTTCAAAACTGAAACTTATTGCACACTAGTGGTTCTTTGCCTTTTTGCCAACTTAATGTTGCGAAAAATCAACATTGTCATTAAAGGAATTCTTCATTTTCATAAAAATTGAATAATTTACTCACCCCCATGTCATCCAATATGTTTATGTCTTTCTTTGTTCAGTCGAGAAGAAATTACGTTTTTTTTTTAGGAAAATATTCCAGGATTTTTCTCCATGTAGTGGACATTAATTGACCTTAACAGTTTACAGTTTCAATAAAGTTTCAAATTGTAGAGCTTTAAATGATTCCAACCAAGGCATAAGGGTCTTATCTAGCAAAACGATCATCATTTTTACCAAGAAGAATAAAAAATAAGTTATTTTTAAAGGGGCCATGTCACAAGACTTTTTTAAGATGTCAAATAAATCGTTGGTGTCCCCAGAGCACATATGTAAAGTTTAAGCTCAAAATACTATATAAATGATTTATTATAAAATGTTAAAATTGCCACTTTGTAGGTGTGTGAAAAAATGTGCCGTTTTGGGTGTGTCCTTTAAAATGCAAATGAGCAGATTGAGTGCAAACGCTGATCACGATTTCCCTCTCCCAAATGGCACACTCCGGACTTGTGGTCCTCCTCAGAGTCCACACTTTGATGACATCATGTAGTGCCCACTTTAGGGACCCTTGATGCGAGTCCACATAGGAGCACCGGATTCGTATTTTGGGACAGACTCGAGCGTCACGGCGGAAATACGAAGAGAAGTTACCCATCAGTCTAAACTCCTCCCTTCCATCGTCTGATTGGTCTGATTGCTCTGATTGCTCTTTCGCAAGGTCTTCTGGGTTGGTAAAGTGCGCGAAGCTTGCTGCATTGCGGGCTTCGACGAAGACCGCATCAAGGGGCGCTGATGAGCACACTTCCAAGCGTAAAAATGACAGAAGGGACACCCTACGGACTCGTAGACTAAGCGAGCATGCGCAATTTAAGGCCACGAGACCAAAGGTCCACATGAAGTGTGCCATTTGGGATAGGGCCAATGATGGTAGTTTGTTGAAATTGAAACTCAATTGTGCTGTGAATTATTTTCTCTCTCTCTCTTTCTCTCTGCACTAAATGGCAGTGCTGTGGTTGGATAGTGCAGATTAAGGGGTGGTATTATTTTAATAAGAGCTCCTTATGACATCATAAGGAGGGCCAAATTTCAACCTATTTTTTCCAACTATTTTTTCATGTGCTTGTAGAGAATGGTTTACCTAAACTAAGTTACTGGGTTGATCTTTTTCACATTTTCTAGGTTTATAGAAGCATGGGGACCCAATTATAGCACTTAAACATGGAAAAAGTCAGATTTTCATACCATGGCCCCTTTAACCACAACTTCTCATCTTACACTAGCATTGTGATGGGTTAGCATGCCTTTACATATTAGCATGACGTTATGCTAAACTACCGCTTTACAAGTGTGGAGAAGTAGGACCGTTCCAACGTTGTTGTATGTGAAATGATACTAATTAATGCATTTGTGTCCATTTATTGTTTAAAATGGTCCACAAGTGTGCATTTCACATATGTAACGACCTTTTAACGTGATTATGTAATACGTACGGTCGCGTTGGCACATAACATGGCTAGTGCAGATGAGAAGTTTCTGCCCTGCCAACGACGCTATAGATAAAGAGTAGTGGATGCTCGAATGCATTCTCTGGAATCCTCTTACCATAAAGTTGATGTGATTTTTCCTCTACGCTCACACCATCCAAGATGCGCCTTTGCTCGCCGGAACTTGTCGCCAGCAAATATTGAAAATTAATAACTTCCGGAGAGTTTTCAACTCTCGCCGGCGGTTGTATGAATATGAGTTATGCCTCGGTTGGGATCATTTAGAGCCCTTTGAAGCTGCATTGAAACTGTCCACTACATGGAGAAAACTCCTGGAATGTTTTTCTCAAAAAATTTAATTTCTTTTTGACTGAACAAAAAATATATAAACATTTTGGATGACACTATTAAAGTGGAGTAATCCTTTTAATGCTCTGATATCTGACCATGCATAGGAATTCAGGTCATTTGAGGCCAAAAGTACAATCTAACAGTTAAACTTCTGTTTTTCTAAGGAACTTTGTATAACCATGCCTTATTAAAGTTATTTTGGTGACCCATGGGGTAAGGCTGACCACAATTCTCCGCAAATACATGGTATGAAAATCTAAAGATTTTTTTAAAGAGCAAAACCTGCATCAGCCTTTATGTGCATTGTAACATAAGATGACTAAACTCTGCAGAACTCTGGGATTGCAGTGACCTCTTGAGGTCATCATTGCTGAATTAGGTATGAAGACGAGGAAAAATGATTCTTCTGGAGCTACTCTGTAGGTTAATTATATATCCCTGTAGAAGTCAGCCATCCTCACCCTCTCACGCGTCCCATCAGGACTAATCTTAGCCCAAGACAAAATGAACTATGGACATAGAGAGTAGAGTAATGGAACCAGCTTCTGGCCTTGTAAAAACAGCTAAAGGTTATTCACCAACGCCGCACTTCTCATTTTGTGTTTTCTTTTCTACAGTAAGATCAGCACCTCTAGTTTTGAGTCTTTTGCAGAAACATTATCAGTTTTAACTATGTTCATGTACTGTAGCTCAACCGTTAGAGGAAGGTCACAGGTTTGATGCACGTAGCGATACAATGTGTGGCTTTACTTAACTGTACATTGCTTTGGATAAAAGTGTCTGCCATATGCACCAAGCTTGTAAATATCTGCCCTCATGCAGTTTAACTTTTCCGCCCCAACACTTAAACTCAGTTTGGCTGATTTTTTATTGTTATTGTCTTGTTATGGATCTCATTTCTCCTCCCTGAAAGACAAAACCAGTGCAGAGATCCAAAGTAATAGCATAAGCAGTCCGACAATTTGTTATCTTATAAGTCCTGAAATTGCCCATTAGAAAATATCTGCTTTGTGGGGATTAAACTACTTGAAAGATACAAGGGCTAAACATTCCCCACTCATTCCTCATTTCATTCTGCACAAATTAATAAGTATGCATTCATAACTAATGGAAGATCAAGTGTCCTTGTGGGGAAAAAATAAATAGGTAAAGACACTTGGAATTTGCATTGCTCTTCGTTTAGAAGTCTCACAGCCCGAGCCTATCATTTGATAAACAGCTTCAAGGCACGAAGATTATTAACTTTTAATTGCAAATCGGGAGATGCGAGACACCACTCAACATTTATTCAAGAAACGCTGCGTATAGTGTGATGAAGATAAACAAAGGTCATCAATTACACACAAATTCACACCATCACCACCAAACTCCATTTAATCTCATGACATTGAAGAGAATGAGAGGCGGCTGAATATGAATCAATGCAAACAACAAGCCCGACCTAAAAATAAACTATTTCACATTTCGCCGAAAGCATCAAATCACTCATGAAGTTGAGAAATTGTGAACTTTGACCTGATGAAATCAAACTAAGAAGCTTATTAATAGGCAATAAGTACAAGTCAAGGTCCTCTTATTGGAAAACAATATAAGAGTCTTATCCTTTTTTGAATTTGTGCTCCTGTTAAGCCAACGCTATCTCATGAGAATTCGTACATATATAACGAGTTGGCTAATTTGTATTAATTCATACAACCACATTCTTAAGTTTTTGTATGGTTTGCCTTGACCCCTGTGATGTTGGGGTAAGGTGTGGGGTTAGGGGCGAGGTTAGGGGTTCGGTTTCGTTTTTTTATGAATTCATACGAATTAGCCAACTTGTAAAACATGTACGAATTCTCGTGAGATCAGGCTGGTTTAGCTCAGTGGTGGAGCATTGCATTAGCAGCACAAAAGGTCATGGGTTCGAACCTTGTGTACCTTGTAATGCACTGTATGTCACCGGATAAAAGTGTCTGCCAAATGCATAAATGTAAAGTAAATGTGTGTGTGTGTGTGTGTGTGTGTGTGTGTGTGTGTGTGTGTGTGTGTGTGTGTGTGTTAAATATGAGATTCTTAATTAATCAGATGTTAGTGGGTAAAATGATAACATATAACTGTGCACACATATCAAGCAGATGTTACATAAATGGTCCATTAGTTTTGCAGGGAGACAACCCTGCTGGTCTGTGACCTCACACACATCTGTAAACACTCCTGTATGTGGTCTGAATGACAGGTGTGAGTCTGGACAGATGTTCTGCTATCTGCAAACGTCAAGTTGTCAGTGCTCGTTCACATTCTGACATATTGTGCAATGACACTTTTGCAAACAAGACACTTTTGTTTTTTATCTGTTTGCTTTTCACAAATAACAGGCTGGAACTGCTATCCATAACTATTTTAAATTTCCATACTGGTTCAGTCTGGTTTGAGCTGGCTCTGTGCTTTTCATCAAGACAAAAAATAAAGTGAATACAACAATACAATAAACATTTGAGCTGGTGAGGTTGTTGTCTTTCTGGTAAAGTTGGTGAGACAACATTGTGACCAGCAATACTTTTCTGTAGGAAAATGCACACTGTAGTGTTTCCTAAGTTTGGTTTTATGTCTAACTGCTTCATTTTTTTTCTCTCCACAACATTACAAACATATCACTGGCTTTCAGCCTCTTCCCAATCCCAATCTGACCCCATATATGTAATTTCAACCAGAGGTACAAAGTCATATCTCAAAACTTCCTCTTTGTTCCAACCTACTGTGTAGTTATAGGCCATGATAATTTTCTCCAAAAACAAAATGAGACTTTGTGTATTGGTCACGCCAAAACCCAGCCCTATGCATCGCCGGTGGCCCAGTACCTTTGATGCTTATTCAAAAGGTAAATCTTATTTTCTCTTCATTGCCTTTGGTTTCACCATCCATGACTCCATTTCGCTATAACTCAGACAGGTGGAGTCCGTTTTGAAGGCAATCTGGCTGGGCGTCACTCATGCATAGAGCCGTCAACACCTTACACATTGGGATCCTGCCAAAAGAGAAATAGAAAGAGAATGAGATGGAGAGAGAATAGGGATCAGTTTGTTTCCCACAGAATTCCATTCTCCTCAAAACAACACATTAGTGACAGCTTTGCAAGGAACTTTGATGTGGGCCAGTGAGCCACATATGTCAATTGTCTCCATTTCTGGCATGTTTTAGATTCCACTTCCTATCCTTTGTTTTTTGCTGCTGATCTATCTATCACAGCCCGTAACAGCAGGTGACTTGGGCCGTCGCTCAAACAGGCGGGTCTCATTGTTGTGCCAAACACGTCAGTAGAGCCAAAGCACTGAAGTCTGTGAACTCACCCATTCACTTTCCACCAGATTGCTTTCTCTCATTTCCCAGAATCCCCCGCTCCCCTAGCTGTGCACAGGATTACGGCTCATATCAACTTAACTCTTCCACAGTCTTGTTTTTGATGTCAGTAAGTCAACCTCTGAAGCCACTGGCTGAAAGGTGCACTGTAAATGAAGTGAGATTTCCTCCTCTACAATTACTGTAGCATCAAACCCACTCTGGAGACTATAACTTCTCTCTCTCTTTCTTTCTTTCTTTCTCTCTACTGTGTCTTTCTTTTAGTTCCTACAGTATAACTGAAACATTGCCCATCCCGGTGATTTAGAAAGCTTGTAGCTGTATTTGAAGGACCCCAGTTGATTGGGCCAATGTTTCAGTCCATTTGGTTAATTGCAAATCCATTTGGCTGAAAGTTATTTATTGTTTTCTTCAGGCACTAGAAGGAAAAAAAAATGTTACCTTAAGTCAGGACTGCCTTTAAAATACTGGAGGTTATTCCTGTTAGTATCTGCTGCGACTTAAAAGAAAATAATGTGTTTGTGTTTTTATTTAAGAAGTGTTTACAGGAGAATTTATCTTTCAGACGTTCAGGCTTTGGACACTTATAACAACAGTAAGAAAAAGTTTTTAACATGACGGAAATGAAGATCTAAAGATTGATTGATTGATAGATAGATTTTCATTACTGTGTTATGAGTAGGGACCATTATTAGCCAGCCGGTTGTTATTGCATAAAATATGCCAACGGGACAATCAGACGTTGCCACATGAGTATGTTTATGTACATGAAATATTGTCTGGAAATAAAATGCCTGGGAACTGACCAATCAGAATCAAGCATTACAAAGCACTGTGTAATAAATAATTGTATTACTTTTATTTATAAATAATTTTCAGATTGTTTTATTAAGACAAAACAAATAATATCATAAAAATACAATGGAATTCATAAAATTTAATATGATTTCCATATTTTTTTTAATTGGTGTGCAATATATAATATTCATTATATTAAGGATACTATATGTTTAGTTTTTTTCTCTATGAACACAGATTTGTTTTTGCTGTTGGAAAAGAGTAAATATGCTTGAAATAGTCTTTAAAGCCCTCATAACCAAAAACTGCAGTTTTAAATGTGTTTCTATCAGATAATGAGTCGCCAGTGTGTGTGCAGAATACAAATCCATCTATTATTCTTTGTGTAATATCCTTTAAACTGCAACAGACACACAACACAGGCTCTTGGGGAGCCTCTATCAATGTGATGTCACATTGATTACTCCCAACCATAAACGCTCACAGACTCTGCCTTATGAGTGTATAGTTCAACCTTCTGCAGAGACACATGTTTTGATGTAGTCCAGAGCACATGTGTAAGTGCCCTACCCCTTACTTAGCATAAGGGGAGGGGAACAGAAGCTTTCTTTGCATTTAAAGAGACACACACAAAAACAGTCCGTTTTTCATTGCAGCCACAAATGACCATGTTCAACATCGTATAATGAAAGATCTGTGGTGTATTTTGAGCTGAAACTTTACAGACACATTCTGGGGATACCAGAGACTTTTAAATTGCTGAAAACACCTAGATTAGTGGCACTTTGTTGATTTGTTGTTCTGTGATTGTTTAGCACCACTATCACTTTTCACATTATGAAAACCATTTACATTTATGCATATGCAAGATGATTTTATTCAAACCAACTTAAAGTGCTTTCAACTTAAGCATTTTTTTGAGTACATGTATGTGTTCTCTGGGATTTTCGAGCCCCCTCCCCAACCTTTGCACTGCTAACAGATGATTAACATTTTATACGCTATGTTAATGTGATATTGTTTGTCTGTATGTGTGTCTTACATTACACATGCCAGTAAATCACAGCCCTTTAATTAAACTATTTTATAGTTGAAAATTCTGTCATCATTTACTCGCTCTTATGTCAAATCCCATATGACTTACTGCTGTATAATACAAGAGCAGATGTTTAACAGATTTTCTATGCATTGACAGTAAATGGTGATGAATTATGGTAATGAAAATATAAAACAACTACTAAAAAGTTTTATAAATATGGTCCACACAGCTAATAAAATATATTACATTCTTTTGAACCCATATTAGGCAAAGACCAACCATGTAAAAAAATTGCACTTTAAATTTTAATTATAATCAACTTGGATTTAGTTGATGTAACTTATACAATAAAGTTTCATTAAGTTATTTTAACTTTATTTTATAAGTTACAGAAACTCATCACTAGTTAATATAAAAAAATTAAAGTTGAAATGACTTGTAAATCCAAGTTGATTATACTTAAAGTGTTTTTTAAACATCTGTGCAAAACATTATTCGTTAAAAATCAGTTTTCATAACTTATTTGCATTTTTGGTTTGTTGCCAGAAGACACATCATACAAGGTGTCGCAGTTTTTTCTTGTTGAAGTTTTTGTATTAAGTATCATAAGCCCCTTGCTCATAAGTGTTCATGTTGCTCAATTGGTAGAGCATTGTATTAGAAATGCAAAGAATAGTTGTCCAATTCCCCGAGAAAACAAATACTGAAAAAACTTTTAAGTCGCTTTGGATTAAAGCATTTTGATAAAAGGTAAAGCATTTATTGTAGGAAAAATGGTTATCTAGTAAAAAGCCAATAAGTAGGCCCACGCCATCACATGCGGGACCGAAAGAAAGAAATATGGATGGGAATTTTTTTTCAACAGCCAAGTGGAGGGTGAATGAACTACAACCTACAAGCCAGTAATTAAAGAGAAGCGATCAATCTGTGCTGCAGACCGACTCATGAGAAATCTATCGAGTGACTGCGGTAAAGCGCTAATTTGAAACCATTAGGGGATGCAGAGTTTGCAAACAGGCCTGTAATGATGATGGCTAGCGTGGCTACAGGGTTGCCCTTTGTACCGCTGTCAGACTGGAAGTGTCTGTGAAAGCTGAAATTGGATAGGAATGGGAATTTCAAGCCACACCACAGCTCGAAATAACAGCTTTTTCGTCTAACCATCAGTGTCATTTGTAGAGCGTCGACACGGTTATCAATACAGACAGGCTTTTGGTGGAGCAACTCTAACAAACACAAATAGGGGTCGGGTTACTGTTTGAGGCAAGAGAGATATGGGCACATAAACTTGCCTTAGATCTCAAGCTGTTTCCCGGGAAATGTAATTCTTTGGATCCGCATTGGGAACTCAAATAGCTCCTTTGAGATTAGCATAGGAAATGCTTCTTAATAATTGTATGAGTCTACATTAATAACACAATCTGCCAGAGAAAATGAAAAAGAATGAGATATTTCCTATCATTTTTGCAACAAAAGGCAGCAAAGTAGAGCTGTGTGATCTGGCTGATATGAGAGAGAAAGTCTTTGTCTGTCTCAGAACTTGGTATGATCAGTCACACGCTTTGAGAAAGTTACTCATCAAAAGTCACTCCATCTGAACGCATTAAAATAAAACACATGACCCTCCAAGGACATCCAGCTTAGAGATTTCATTCATTCGGTCGTAATTTAACCAGTCTGCATTAAAAACGGACCCACTTTGGGAGACTAATAAATATCCACAATAACTTTCTATCTGGGTCAAGTGAGAGTCAAGATGACCTGCATAAAGCCTTCATTTTCCTTGTGTTTAGATCTGTTGAAGTATCTATTGTATGTGACTACACTGGATCAGATTATGCAACCGAAAACAGCAGTAGACCTTTGATATCTAACAAACAAACTGTTACAGGAAAATCACAAGAAAAGCTTGTATTAAAACAGCATCTGCCGCATCTGTCAGTGCTTACATACCTTCATATCTTGTTACTTCACCTGAAATATATTTACTTCTCTATCTGCAGTTATTTTTGAATCAGCAGTTTGGGTCGTATTTAAATGAATACAGTAATAGAAAACAGTAACATCAAAGAAGGGAGCAAAAAATAATAAAGGGTGCCGTAAATGAGAGGGCACTCAAAAGTTAAAAAAATATATATTTGCCATTAGCGGCCATAACCTAACATAAGTATATTGGATAATGGCCAATTAATGCTTACTTAGGCAAAGAGGGCACTGACAAGAACCAATTATGCAGAAATTCAGATATTTTATTTTTGTTTTAGCAAGCCTTATTATTACTGAATAAATTTTCATAAATTTTAAAATGCTTGCATCTTACTATAGTGAGCGCTATGCGGGGCGTCAGTTTGTGTTGAAAAGTGGTGGGGACAAAAGATGAGATGAAAAAACATTACAGCAGGACAGGAAAAATATTGAATAACGGCGCATCAAAAATGGGCATAGTGTAGGCCGGTCAACAACACAAAAATACTCAGCATAAAACACTTAACAATTTCGACTGCACATGTAACAGTCCCTACAACACCAGCTCAACTGAACAGTGCCAAAGCACCATACCGTAGAACAGCAGCACGTTAGGTCAATGATTACAATGAAATTCATTAAAGAAAACACACTATAAGAACACAACACAACATATGTGACCCTTGACCACAAAACCAGTCGTACACTGCAAAAAATTGATTTTCAAGAAGAAAAAAAATCTTTGTATTTTTGTCTCGATTTCAGTAAAAATATGTAAAAAATCTTAAATTAAGATGCTTTTTCGTGATGAGCAAAATGACCTAAGAAAATAAGTCTAGTTTTTAGACAAAAAATACCAAATGTAAGTGATTTTGTGCATAAAACAAGCAAAAAATCTGCCAATGGGGTGAGCAAAAAAATCTTGAACATTTTTCTTAAACACTAAATTCAAGAAAAAATTGCTTAACCCATTGGCAGATTTGTTTGCTTGTTTTATGCACAAAATCACTTAAATTTGGTAATTTTGGTCTAAAAACTAGATTTTTGCTCATCAAGAAAAAGCATCTTAATTTAAGAATTTTTTGATATTTTTATTGAAAACAAGACAAAAATACTAAGATACTGAATTTATTTCTTAGTATTTTTGTCTTGTTTTTAGTAGAAATATCTAAAAATACTAAAATCAAGATTTGTTTTCTTGATGAGCAAAATGCCGTAAGAAAATAAGTCTAGTTTTTAGACAATTTAAGTGAATTTGTGCTTAAAACAAGCAAAAATATCTGCCAATGGGGTGAGAAAATTTTAGAGTTAAAGTGTTAATTTTAGAATTTTTCTCACCCCCTTGGCAGATATTTTTGCTTGTTTTAAACACAAATTCACTTAAATTGTATATTTTCTTACGGCATTTTGCTCATCAAAAAAGCATCTTGATGTAAGATTTTTTTGATATTTCTACTGAAAACAAGACAAAAATACTAAGTAAGAAAGTCATTTTTGCAGTGTAAGTCGTTGATTTTCAGAACATTTTAACCAAATGTGCCAATTTAACCAAAAAACCAAAAAGTGGTGGGGACAAAAGCAGCCATTTTCAAAAGGGGTGGGGACATGTCCCCAGCGTCCCCAGTGTAAATGACACCTATAGCGCTATGGTCTATGTTCTTACCTTAACATCTCTGTATTTTTTCAATGCGTGCATTTCATCTTTCTACAGCGCGTCGTGAATGTGTTAGCATTTAGCCTAGCCCCATTAATTCCTTAGGATCCAAACAGGGATGACTTTAAAAGCAACCAAAAACGTCCATGTTTTCCCTGTTTAAAGACTGTTACATGAGTAGTTACACAAGTAAGTATGGTGGCACAAAATAAAGTGATTTTTTTAGTGGATAAAAATGAGAACTATATTGTATAGCGGAAGAGCACTTAGTTTGCAGCACTTCAACCTCTGGGGCAGTAACATCATCAACATGTGTGATGATGTGTTGTTTGTAATTGCAAAATATGTGTTGGTTGCATCATGTGAACCATGTGCATGTCAATAGCTTTTCCTTATTCAGGCTAATAAAAATGTGCAATTTAAAATGTAATTGTCTTTCAGTATGCCTCGACCTCTTCTCGTTGTGTCCTTGTTCTCCTTCTTTTCACTTTGCCTGCTGCTTACTAACTTTGATTTTGTCTTGCCCCAGATCTGTACCATAATGAGCATGCGGGGCGATCAATAATTCACTGGAGTTTGAATAAAACCCAGGATGATCGGGCATGGTTGTGTTAAAGCGAGAGAGTAATCAGTACCATTCATGGACCTGTTTTCTTCTGATCTTAGCGGTCCTTGCACAATATCTCCTGCCTGCTCTTAGATTGCCTCTACACCCCCTCTTGCATTCTTCCCGCATCGCTATTACGCCCCGTCACACGTGCACGCTCGTCGGCGCTGTGGACTGATTCACAGTGTGATGATAGCTTCCACACACATACAAATCACACCTGCTCTCTTTAAATGCAGATCAAATTAAACCACTCTCATTCCTTGATGCACAGCCCACACTGTTTGCTTCAGAATACCATGAGACCTTTGAATGCTGTTTTCTAGTCACTTTGCCTGCATAGATGATATGAAAAGATCTAAATGAAAATGTGCAGGGACTGACAGTTAGTAAATGTCTAACCTTCAGCTGTTATGCAAGTCTAACACTTATGATTAGATATTTTAAATACTCGATCTCCCCAAACTGTCTCATTCTTATTTCTCTCAATGATGAAGACATCTGCCACTGCTTCTGATTGACAAAACAATGTGATTTTTCTCCTCATGCAGTTCCACCTGATGACCCGGTTATCATCGGTGGGCCCGTGGTGAGCCTGAGAGCGGGTGAACCCCTAAATCTGACCTGTCACGCAGACAACGCCAAACCTGCGGCTTCCATCATCTGGATTCGAAATGGGGAGGTGTTAAACGGAGCTACGTACTCAAAGGTAAGAGTTGTGTAGTACTCGTATGTGTATGGCAGATCATTTTGTCATTATTTTATCAGTAGTGTGTTCCTTAGGAATCAAACCCATGACCTTTTGCGCTGGTAATGCACCAATTGAGCTACATAAACACACTCTTATTGTACAGTATGTGCTGGCAACAGAGATTAAATCCAGTATGTGTCATGCTTAAAAGTAGAGCCTTGTGTTAGCAATGTAAAAAGGTAATGGGATTGATTACCAGAAAACACACATACAGTACTCATAAAAGATGTGTAGATTTATTCTTTGGATAAAAGCAAAAATTAATTTCTGCGTCATTCAAAAACATCCGTGGCTCTTTTATATGACCTAAAATGGACTATCTGGTGTTATTAATAAGTTTTGACTCAAAAACTTTTCTCTTCAGTCAAAAAACATAAATGAAAGGTTTTCCTGATGTTCGTATGAAATGGCCACTTGTGGTGAGATCCATCTGTGGTCGCGCTGGCACCATCTGCACTCGTTCGCTTTAGCCCTTAGCTCCATTTGATTGGAACAAAATCCCTCGAAATCCAGCCTCTAACTGGAATGACAGAGGCATGTTTGTCCCTCTTACCCAGGAAAATGTGTCACAACAAACAAACAGATGGTAAGATAAGGCAAAGCCATATTGTTTTCCCAGAATGCATCCATTCCTGCTAAAATTGTGTCCATCTTATAAAACTGATGTTTGTGTACTTTGCCTGCACAGTGTGCATCTTTCATATCTAGCCCAAATCCATAATGCCATTATGCTTTAAAAAAAATCTTCTCAATCCAATCAAAACTCATAATATTTCATTTTAACTTACCCGTGCAATCATCTGATGGGGTCAATGCGAGGCAGAAGGCAGCGGCCGGGTAATCAAAACAGCCACATGGATTTCCATATAAATAAAGGGCTATTTCAAGATCATTTCGGCTAACGTTGCCCCTCCCTTGGCATCATCCAATTATCATCTGTTATTTAAAGAGCAGATAAACACCATTGATTTAGCTGGTGTAACTTAATGCTGTGTTTCCCATCAGTACACTCACTATGGGAGGTGTCAATAATCGGAGGATGTGGTTGACACAGTGATGGAAGTGAGGGATGGAGAGTTTTGATAGGTCGAGACTGTTGAGCTTTCTCAGATTTTTTTATGCTTTTAACAAGCCACACTCAATTAAGATGGTCTAAATAATGGGAATGGGATAAATGCTCCAGTATCTCTCTCGGGGGGCTGGTCTGCAATGAGTGTCCTTCTTAAAGCTTGGCTTTTCTGCTGCAGGACATGTTTGATTGTAATAACTAATTATTTGTCATTCCTCCAATGCTAAGGTGTGTTATATTTTGACTGTTTAATGTGGATGTGCTGTGATAAAATACGGATAGATGTGATGTAGATTTGATGATAACTTGCAGCGGTAAATTTTACCTGAGGGGGTGTTCATAAGACTGACACGACACCTTCATAATTATAAAATGACACGTGTCATGAACATAAAGAAGATTTTATGACAACTGTCATTTAGTGTTTATTTGTTCAGTTATGTAATTTTTTATGCAAAGATGACATTGTTTGATATGTTTTTGTTATGACCACTTGACATAAACCAATACATCATAACTAGTCATACATCTGTCTTAAACATGATTAAACTGTGATTTTAATGTCCTGAAGTGTAATAATATGTCAAATCATTTTAAATACCTTAAAGCGGAAGTCCACCCTAAAACAACATTATGCTCCAACACTATATTTCATGACATATATGTAGTTGATTGTGCTGCCATCAAATGTACTAACTCCATATAAAAAATTAAAGCTTTTAACTGCTACAGTAACGGTGATTTGACGCGTCATCAAATCACCGGAAGAAAAATGCACGACTACATTAATTCTGAATGTTCTAAATGGGGGCGGGTCTTGAGGCGAGATGA
Organism: Paramisgurnus dabryanus; assembly: GCF_030506205.2. Lineage (NCBI taxonomy): Eukaryota > Metazoa > Chordata > Actinopteri > Cypriniformes > Cobitidae > Paramisgurnus > Paramisgurnus dabryanus. Next base: position 8,443,332 of record NC_133345.1, on the reverse strand, counting down.
TTGACAGTAGATGATAACGTTTTTGATTGACAGCTGCACAGGAGCTAACGTTAGCTTGCTTTGCTCGTGTTTATAATAACAACAACATGATAATAACTTTCTACGTAGTATGTTTACCGTAGTTACACAAAACAAGCAACAACTAAGCCAAATGATGTTTCAGATATTTTAACAATTTTACATTACCTGAGTCCGCGGAAAAACTGGGCTGAAAACAGTACTCAAAATCTTCCTGACGAAAGTGCTGGCTGCATATTCAAAGTAGTGTAGTGGTGGGTCAGCTGAGGGTCGCGTTGATGTCAACAATAAAAACTCCCGGTGGCCTGAATTTGTTGTCCTTACATCCACATACTGCACAGGTTCTAGTCATCTTTTATCGAGGGCTTTGGTGATTTCCCCCTCAGAGACGTTTAAAGCGGAGTTACTCTTTGGATGGGTTCGTCTGCCGGCTAACTTCAAGTTGACTTGAGTTGATTTGAGAGCTAGTTGAGCGGTAAAAGAAGTTATTAGGTTTGTTCAACTTCATGTGGCGTTGCAAGAATCGACAGCGGGATGACGTCAAAGTACCGCGAGAGCGATTCGCGAAATCATACGGAGGAGTTTGCTTTTAAATCCCTTTCGCGGAACCTTGACGTCATCCAGCTGTCGGTTCCTGCGGCGCCGCATGAAGTCAAACAAACCTGACGACTGCATCGAACAGTGATTAGTGGGTGGAGCTAATGACTCAGTTTCGCGCAGTGCATTCTGGTTAATTGTGTCCATTAAAGACCGTTACGAAAATTCCGCTTCAACACACTATCAATCTAATAATCGAAATCGTGCAAATTTATTTATTTTTCCTCATGTATAATGCAAAGTGGACATAAATTACCCGTGATAAACAGGCTAAAATGTCTAGATTGGACTTCCCCTTTAACAAATGCAACAGACACGTCAACATATTATACTTAACTTTTTGTATGAGCACAATACATACAAAACTGACAACTAACAGAACTTGTTCTTCCTCACACAGATGGTTCTGACATAGAAGAAAAAACAAACAAAACATTTAATCAATTTAATTTAATGTAATTAACTTTGCAGCGATATGGACCCAATGCTGGATGGCTTAACCCATTATTGTACTGTTATCATTTAATTTTAGGTGAATCGGTCTCCACATGCAATAAAATATAATTGTATCAATTTTAATTATTATTATTGAATAATTGATTTTATTTGTTAAACACATGGAGGAAACCTAAAAAACATTATGAACTTAAAAATATTCATGACACTGTTATAAAACTATATGACAGAGTATTAACACTTAATTACATTTTAATGACAAATTATATTTGCACTGCAGCTGAGGTCAAGAAAAATATTCATGACACTGTTATAAAACTACATGACAGAGTATTAACACTTAATTACATTTTATTGACAAATTATATTTGTCCCACTGTAGATGAGGTGAAGAAAATATTCATGGCACTGTTATAAAACTATATGACAGAGTATTAACACTTAATGACATTTTAATGACAAATTATATTTGTCCCACTGTAGATGAGGTCAAGAAAAATATTCATGACGCTGTTATAAAACTATATGACAGAGTATTAACACTTAATGACATTTTAATGACAAATTATATTTGTCCCACTGTAGATGAGGTCAAGAAAAAATATTCATGACACTGTTATAAAACTATATGACAGAGTATTAACACTTAATGACATTTTAATGACAAATTATATTTGTCCCACTGTAGATGAGGTCAAGAAAAATATTCATGACACTGTTATAAACTATATGACAGAGTATTAACACTTAATGACATTTTAATGACAAATTATATGTGTATCACTGGTAAAAGTGGTTAGTTATGTTGTCTTGGTAATGTCAAGTTGTCATGAAAAGTTATGGTGTATTATTTAATGTCAAGTTGTCATAACAAAGACATCTCAAACAATGTCATCTTTGCATTAAAATGACATAATTGAACGCATGACACTTAAGTTGTCATAAATGTGAATAAAATCTCTTTCATGTTCATTGCAGGTGTCATGTCATGATTATGAATGTGTCATGTCAGTCTTATGAACACCCCCTCAAGTAAAGTGTTACCCATGCAGCTCCTTAAAGCGTCCTTTTCGGACTTCCTCCAGATCTCCAGATGGCACTGTAACCCCAAGCTCAGTGCTCGCTGCTCCTGCTGATGGCTCTGTGTGATTTTTATCTCCTCATTATCCTTGATTTCCTTTATTTGTGTTTTGCCCTTTATACGCGTGCTTGTTCCTTGCCATTATGTTCAGTTTTGAGCAATTGTACCCCAGGCATCAGATCTACAGCTAAAAGTTTGTATCTTAATAGAAATTGTATTTTTGGGTGAACTATCCCTTTAAATTTTCTAAAATCTCCAAGATTGGCCTTGTTTTCACATTCAACTGTACTCACATGTACAGTCTACATACATTCTGTGTGGTCTTGCCTTTTTTATTCCATAGCGATTACAAATAAACCATGTTAAGCTAGAAATCGTAAAATGCATTTATTATTTTATTAGCATAATAAGGTGTTATTTGATATCTTTTATAAAAGCTCAGTAATGCCATACATGTATTTACATTATTTATTAATTTTGTATTCATTATTTCATTTAATTTATTATCCACTTATAACGTATTGAACACATTGGTCAAAAACTGTTGTTTTTAATCATGCTACAGTATATAAATAAACGTAACACTGACAGCGGGTTCAAATGAAACAACCACATTGCATCTTCATGCATGTCAATGCAAAACACCTTGGAAAGCACCACAAAGCCTATATTATCTTTCTCTTTTTTTTCTAAAAATTCCAATACATCCTCTTTTCTTCCTCGCATAACTCTGAAATGTAATTTTACCTCCTACACTTTGTCCCTTACATTTGTGTATAATTAGTGGAAGGCTTTAAATAGTATTTCCTACCATTAAAGAATGTTATGATATTCCAGACAGATTTCTAATTAACTGTGCTATCAAACTGGATGCGTCAAATTGTTCCACGTTGCTGGAGCAGGTAACACGCAGAGCAGCTCCATAGACCAACGAATACCACCGTGTCACATTCACGGTTTTCTCGGCCAAATTTAGCTCCTTCTGTTAATGTAGGAAACATCAGCGCGCCTCCACTTCTCCACTCCCCACCCTCCTCTTAATTAACCTTCTTGCGGTTTTGCCACTGAAATTAAAAGTGGGAGAGGCGCGAAGCAAAGAGGCATTTAATTAATTGCACCGCAAAATGCTGGAAATTAATCAGAACTAGAGGTGCAGGATTAAATTGGTAAATCAAAGAATGCCTTTTAACCCCAGGAACGTAAGCAGAGTCGTACGCTTTTTCGAGTGAGATGGAAAAACAAAGCCGCAAACACTTATCTCTCTTAAAGTGAAATTATATCTGGTAGTAAGCGGTGAAATGCACGGATGTGGTGCCGCTCAATTACCGTGGCTGATTTAGGACACCTCACAGTGCTGGGCTGTGTTTGAAAAAGCATTTAAACCCAATGTTACTGGATTAATTATTTACATTAGCATGCCTTTTTTACATGACATCAATGTTAATTTCATCCGATTTGCCTGTGCACTTAAAAAGAATGTTTACTGATATTTGCCAGCCTTTAAACTGATGGAGAAATTGAAGTTAGATACGCACTTCCCGTTCAGATTTTGACATTTGACAAGAGACAGGCCTATCTGACATACATATACAGCTGAAAAACACACGGTTTGGCATTTCTAATTCCGGCCCAGGACTCACGCTTAAGCCTCCTTCACTCCCGATTCCAACTGCGCACTTCCTGACATCCTCCAGGCTGCACCACCAGAAATTATCTATTTGTAATTTGGAGCTATTTTAGGCCGGGCCCTGGTTAAGTGTTGAGTCCTTGGCTGTTTCAGGCCCCATTCAAGATTAATGACTTCAGACAGGCCCTGAGCAATGAGAGAAACAATCGGGACTGTGTCAGGCAGGATATTACATTGACACATCCCGTGGCTGACAGCTTGTGTCTCTCGGCTTCTGAGGTGAGCAGCCGCTCCGAGGAGCATCAGCCGTCACGCTCACCGCTCGCCTTGCACTGACAAACACAATATAGGTGTGCATTTGGTTAAAGCCTTTTATATCATCCCAATGTATTCAGTTTACCATATGATTTTATGTTTGTGCACATACAGAATGATTCATGTGTTTTCCATTTGTTTGTTTCCCTGTTTATCTTTTGCAGAGGTACAATAAATGATTCACTGCGTCGGTATGTTTTTTCTTGTTTCCCGGTAAAAGCATTTTTACGACACTTCATAAATATTCTCGAGATGCAAATTTGCATAAGATATTAAGACTTAACTTAGAAATTATGTTCATTTTTCTTACCTCGTTGGCAGATGTTTTATTTATTTTTTCGTTGTTTCTGTTTTAAGCATAGACCTCATTAATTTTTGTTAGAAAGTCTTTGCCGACAGGGTAAAGAAATTTAATTCAACATATATTTTCTGAGAATAAGTTTGCACATATCAAGTAAATTCATTATATACTAGAATTTAATTAGAGCTGAATTTCAGTTCACGTTTCCCAGTGTGCAATGTGAACAACCAATGAACGCCCGCAGTTTAGTGTTGCTGTGTTATGCATTAAGCATTATTATTACTTTTGAATGCCCTGTTGTTTTTGCTGCAAATATTTGTCCTATATAGAACAAATTCTCTATGTTTAAAGCACATGCCTCCTCATTTCTGGTGCTTTCTGTCCCCGAGCTCATTCTCTCTTTCTCTCTCTCTCTCTCTCTCTCTTGGTGGGATGCTGAGTGCAAGGTTTCATTACAATATTTCAAATCAGTGGCAAAAGGAAAAAAATGAGTTGGTAATTACTACTATTAGCGAGCTCCTGTCACTGGCCCGCACAATGACATGACTAACCATTAGCGTGTAACTATTATGGTTCAAAAGTACATTATTCTTCTAGATTCTTTGGGAGTGCTGATGACATTAATACATGGTCTTATAGAGACACAGATGGGGTCTTGACTCGCCTCCCACGTGAGTCAACGCTTCTGGCATTGAAAAGGCCACGAGAGCGGCTGCGGGGGCTCGGGCTGAGGGGACATTTTGCTGGAACAGATAAAAGTGAGAAATTCATACAGTATAAATGAAAGATTTTTCTCCCGTACTGGTTTGTAGGTGGTACAGCATGATGTATATCCCAAAGGACCAAAAAGTTTTTTTAAGCTCGTGCTATTTCTTCTTCAAATTCATAACATCATTATTTTAGCACAGATTCAACAGGAAAGCTTTCAGAAATTACTGCTAGTCTACAAAGTGCTGAATGAACAGACAAAGAGAGATTCAGTGGGTGCGTGCGTTCAAGATTCTACTTTTAATGTACGCTTTTAAAACGTAGACATAATTACGATTCTTTATCGTTATGATTATTTTGCATACATAATTGCGTGCATGGAAAAGTCAATCCTATAATTCAGTGCAATTAGCTTATTGAGACTTATTGATTATTGTTCATTTAATACTTAAATGTATAAACTAAAAAAAGTTAAACCTTATTTAAACGAAAAATGTAGAACTTTTCATGTAACATTTGTTTGCTCTTTATATTTTTATGCTTGTTAAAATATTGCAATGATAGCTAATGCTAAACTCGCACGCCGTGTTTGTACAATATGTGGTACAAACGCTGCCAGTTTTTGACTTGTGTGGTTAAGTTTAAAATGCACATCCCTATTTAGACAGCAACACTAAACTTTGGAACAGAGCCACAGAATGCCAGGGGGACCCAAAAGGTAAAAGATGAAAACAAACAATGAATGTAATATAGAGCATCTTTACCAAGAGCTTCGTGCATCATGGTGTCTCTCTCCTGTCATTCTGCAACAAAATAAAAAAAAACAGTGCCTGCTGGAGTGGCCAATTTATTTGTTGGTGACGTCATGTTGGTCATAGATATGTATAACTAGATACAACATTCGACTGCCCATATATGTAGACGTGTCCACCATTTTAGACCGGTCCTGATGCATACGTCACTCACAGATTTTCAGTATACACGGTATAGCCTTTGGTAGTTTGGTTGTAAATCTTGTAGAGATTTCAATTCCTGGAAGAAAATAAGTTCACAGGCGAGAATGTGTTGTATTTGTATATGTACCAACTCAGTAAGGTGTAAATGTTTGGTTTACAAAGCAGCATGTAACATTTGATGAATATACAGTAGTACGCAGTGGCGGCGTTTCACGAAAACCTAGGGTATGGCAAAAAATCTTCGTACAAGAAGGCCATTCTCAAATAACGAATCTATGAAACCACATAATATGTGTACTACATACTCCACCTACCTGTACAAAATCATACTACGATTGCTCTAATGTAACTTTACACTTACTGAAAACAATACGGAAGCAATACAAATGAAAAACAAAAATAGAAATCATGGTTGTTTAAAATGCTTTTCAAATGTTGTAATTCTTAACTAAGTGCAACTCAGCAACAGATACACTAAAACAAGATAATCAAAACATACTGTAACATCCCCGTGAGTCTGTTTGATTGTTAAAACAAAAAGATTTTACTTGCGAAAATAAAGATTATAACAGCAGTGGTTATCATGAGACGTCCTGCAGAGACTTCAAGTTTCGCTGCAAGAACGAGAGGCTGATGACATCAAAGTACCCCGAGGGTGAGGCGAGGAATCATCGGAAGAGTTTGCTTTCAAACCGCTCTCGCGGCATGTTAATGTCATCCGCATGTCGGTTCCTGTATTATAGCAGGAAGTCGAGCAAACGTGTAAATTGTCCATTTTAGTGATGTACCAATGTTCAGAAATGTTCTACTGAAAATTTTTAAAATAATCTTTAATGAGCATCATTATTGCCTGTTGATTTCTGGTGTTTTCTAATGCTAGGGTATGGCAACTGCCATACCCTGCCATACGCAAATGCCGCCCCTGGTAGTACGTTGTCGGCGCACAGTCAGTTTGCTTGCTCTCGGGCTTGGCCGGGTTGCCAGGTTTGCGTAAAAATTAAATCTACCACAATGACCTTTTACAAAATACCAAAACATTACTGTCATAAATAAAATAATAAAACCTTAATATTTACAGCAGGTGAAGAAAACCCTTCCACATTTAATCTTTAAGAAAAACATTAACAATCATTTTAAAGTAATCATATTCCACAGGAAACCACCAACTTGGCAACACAGCGCCTTGGAGCGTTCCAATATGGCGGACGATCGGCATACATACGCTGTGTCCCAATTCAGGGGCTGCGACCTTCTAAGGACGTATTTTAAGACCGATTGCGTCACAGCAGCGCGACTTCAGGCTGGTAAGGCCGTCCCAATTCGAAGGATGCTTAGAATGAAGCCTCAAAATGCGTCCTCATTTCTCCGCGCTGTTAAGGATAGAACGAATGGATCCTTAACAGCCGAGGATATCCCAAGATTCATTGCGCGCCTGCAACGGCAGCTGGATATTCTAAAATAAACAATTAAAACCTTCATTAAATAAAAGTGTGTATTTATCAAAAAAAGTTTGTCACTGTTTTAGTATTATAAGTTATGTTTTGTGTTAATATTATTATTATTTTTATGATGCATATATTTCTAAGGTTGATTAATTTAATTGAATATACTGTTGAATAGTTTAATCTAAATCTAAATAGTTTAGTTCATATTTTCTAAACTAAATTAATATTTTTCTGATTTCATATTTATTTTAATAAGTCAGAAACGTTTCCGCTATGTCCTGCTGACAGGCGCAGGTGATGCCAATTATGGGTCGTCCGAAGGTTAGACCGTCTCATTTCAGTTCTCTTCACGGTTTTCTGAGGCTGCCACCTTGAAAGACCGAGTGCTCATATTTAAGGTCGCATGCTTAGAAGGTCGCAGCCCCTGAATTGGGACACAGCTATACAGCGGCCCATAGAAACAGCTGCTAATGACGTATCTAATTATACATATCTATGATGTTGGTTAGCATCTCTCTCTGAGTCATCCCTGTGTGACAGAGAGCGCAGATACTCTTGAATGCTACCAGATGGCTCTGTGCTGTATGGTGGGCAGGCGAGGCCCATCACAGCCTACGACCACTGGAAAGAAAAGATTGATTTCCTCTGCGGAGTGTGACATGCTACACGCCACAGAGTTACTCTCCGGCTGCACAAAGGAGCCCCAAAACAAGTGTTTTTGTTTTCTTCGGAAAACAATCGGTCCCTGAGTAGAGAGGCAACTGTTTGTCTTCATTTTCCCTTGGGCAGCTGGGTAAAAGTGCCATGTTGAATCACGGCCCTGGGATACATTTTAAATGATGGCTTTTGGGTAAACCTTAGTGCTGCAGGTTTCATTGAAACACCTAAGAAACTAATGCACAAAGGCTGCAATGCTGATAATATGCAAAGCAGACATCCATTTAGAAATATACATGCTGTGATACAGTGCAGATATTTGAGGTGTCATTTCTATTCTGTTTATTGATTTCAGAAACCATGCGCTTGTCCACTTTTATCACTTTGATGATAAATCTTTAAAACTTCAACATCACCTCCATGACTCATATTTCTCTGTAGTGCTCGATACAAATAAAACAATACTGCATGGTAGAATTCACTCTCTTCACGCTATCCACACCTTTGGTTGTCTTTCATCCTTAATGAAGCTCGGTCTAAAAAAGTCCAGTTGAACTATTTATTTACTTTTTTTCTCTGACATTAATACCTTTTCTTTCTAGACTCTTCTTCGAGATGGAAGGAGAGAGAGTACGGTCAGCATCCTCTACATTTCAGCCTCCAACATCGAGTCTGGTCAGAAGATCATCTGCCGGGCCTCCAACAAAGCAGTGCCCAACGGCAAAGAGACAAGTGTGACTATCGACATCCAACGTAAGATTAACATTCCTCTTTTTCTTAACCTGAATAATGCGGAAAAGCAGCTCATTACTTTTAATGGGTATGCACTGCTCTCCGTGATTTTTGAAAAACATTTTTTCCAAATAAGAAATATGTTTGAGAAATACATTTTGGAATCTTTTATCCAAATGTACTGCCTCTGACACAATTATAATTTTATACTGACTCCCTCGTACTTTTCAAGCCCTCGCCTGTTCCAGCAAACATGTGAAACCTCCACAGAATTATTATACAGTTCTGTATTTGCACTTTTGCACTGCTCAAACCTCCATCGATAAGGTTAAGTCTGATTAATAAGGCAGCACATGGTATTTAGAGACCCATTACTGGTGGCAGCTCCATTGAGCAACTTTATGCATGACATAAGAAGCTCTTTGTAGCGCAGAAGGAAGCCAGGGTGCAGGGTGAAGCTATGTGGAGCAGAGCAGACATTATAAGGGATTAATATTTATTGGTGTTGCACACAGAAGTTTGCATGGATGTGTTTGTTATAGGAAGTAAGCAGCAGATGTGGCATCTGTAGAATAGCTGATGTCAGGAGAGGTTATAAAGAAGTGGGCACAGGCAGAATGGCTTTCAGCGTGGGTGAATGCAGATCACCTTTCCTATTTTGCATAAAGAACATAAAGCATATTTTTAAAGAATATTTTACTTTAAATGTTTGCTATGTGACTTTAACTACAGTATATGACATTTGGAGGTTATGCACATTATTCTCACAAAAAAAAAATGCGTGTAATAATAAAATAATTATACTGTATAGAGAGAGAGAGAGAGAAACAAATAGAGAGAGAGACCTAGAGATGCCAAACACTCCACGGCTGACCAGATATTTGCGCCGCTCCACTCGTCTGCGTTTTAATTAAACCACATGAGAAATTGGACCTATGGTAATTGATCTCGGATACAGCGGGGAGAAATTTTCAGAATCTCTGTTCTTTGTAATTTTATTACATCTCCCGTCCATTGAAAGATGGAAATATTTCAAATGTCCTGTTGCAAAATTCACCGAAGTGGAAAGGAATATCCTTGCGAGACAGGCAGGTGAATGCGAAACAGGCACCGAGCAACTACATAATGAGCTTTTCAGAATTACATGCAGTCCGCTTTTGAATGACTAAATGAACAGGCGTCTGACTGGGGTACATTTACATTGCTCTCCTGAGCTGGAGTTCGGCAAAATATGAGGTATTAACTCTAGAGAAGAAAGCAAATAAAGGAGGATGAAATGCGGTGATGGCGAGTTTCCCCTCTGTGTATCAAACACTAGCAGGTGTTTAATGAATAAGTTATGATGGTATCAGCAGGTGGGATAAAACTAAGAATGCAAACCCTCATCATCTCCGATGCAGAATGGTATGAATTTCTCCACCAGGGCCTCCTCGAGGCCACAAGGGGGCCCACGTAGCCATGCAGATCAGTTAATATTGATGAAGGACAGCTGTTTGCTTATGCACACCATAGATATTATGAGGTAAAGCGTATTGCTGTAAGGCAAAAAAAAAAAAAAATGTTTAGTGTATGAATACATGCACATTCAGACAGATTATTTTGGTGGAAATGGGAAAGTCAGTAAGAATTTGAGTCAATACAGAAAATACATATAAATGTGATAAGTCCTGTTTAGGTTTTAAAAAAGACACATGCATTTTAACCACGATTTACTCCGATTAGGCATGCATAACAATTTAACCCGATTAACCTATAGCAGAATAAAAGTTTTTGTTTACATCAAAGATGCGTGTGAACTGTGTATAATAACTTTGTATAGATAAATGCACACAAATACATGTATATATTTAAGAAATGTTTACATGTGTATATACATTTTTATATTTATGTATAATGTATATTATATATAAATATAAATAGTTAATATATAATTTTTTTTTCTTAAAATCATACAATCATGTGTGCATATTTATATATACATAATTAATATACACAGTTTACACATACACTCACCTAAAGGATTATTAGGAACACCTGTTCAATTTCTCATTAGTGCAATTATGTAATCAACCAATCACATGGCAGTTGCTTTAATGCATTTAGGGGTGTGTTCCTGGTCAAGACAATCTCCTGAACTCCAAACTGAATGTCAGAATGGGAAAGAGAGGTGATTAAAGCAATTTTGAGTGTGGCATGGTTGTTGGTGCCAGGCCGGTTTGAGTATTTTACAGTGTGCTCAGTTACTGGGATTTTCACGCACAACCATTTCTAGGGTTTACAAAGAATGGTGTGAAAAGGTAAAAACATCCAGTATGCGGCAGTCCTGTGGGCGAAAATGCCTTGTTGATGCTAGAGTTCAGAGGAGAATGGGTCGACTGATTCAAGCTGATAGAAGAGCAACTTTGACTGAAATAACCACTCGTTACAACCGAGGTATGCAGCAAAGCATTTGTGAAGCCACAACACGCACAACCTTGAAGCGGATGGGCTACAACAGCAGAAGACCCCACCGGGTACAACTCATCTCCACTACAAATAGGAAAAAGATGCTAGAATTTGCACACGCTCACCAAAATTGGACAGTTGAAGACTGGAAAAATGTTGCCTGGTCTGATGAGTCTCGATTTCTGTTGAGACATTCAGATGGTAGAGTCAGAATTTGGCGTAAACAGAATGAGAACATGGATCCATTATGCCTTGTTACCACTGTGCAGGCTTGTGGTGGTTCTTGGCACACTTTACACCCCTTAGTGCCAATTGGACATTGTGTAAATGCCACGGCCTACCTGAGCATTGTTTCTGACCATGTCCATCCCTTTATGACCATCATGTTCCCATCCTCTGATGGCTACTTCCAGCAGGATAATGCACCATGTCACAAAGCTCGAATCATTTCAAATTGGTTTCTTGAACATGACAATGAGTTCACTGTACTAAAATGGCCCCCACAGTCGCCAGATTTCAACCCAATAGAGCATCGTTGGGATGTGGTGGAACGGGAGCTTAGTGCCATGGATGTGCATCCCACAAATCTCCATCAACTGCAAGATGCTGTCCTATCAATATGGGCCAACATTTCTAAAGAATGCTTTCAGCACCTTGTTGAATCAATGCCACATAGAATTAAGGCAGTCATGAGGGCAAAAGGGGGTCAAACACAGTATTAGTATGGTGTTCCTAATAATCCTTTAGGTGAGTGTATAAATGATGTAAAAAAAATCTTTTATTCTGCTATAGATTAATCGCGATTAATCGTTATGCATTCCTAACCCCAATGCATGTAAAAACTTCACCACCATTCTGCTGGCTTTTTGTTGTGATCTTCCTGCCGCCATAACTTCACCTTTATTGTGACAAAAAGTATCATAAAGATTGATTATCATATGGATAGTTAAGCAGACAAAACAACACATATAAATGAAGAAAATATTTGCCATCCACCCTCAAAACTGCAGTAAACAGTGAGCATTGCAGACTCGACATTTAAGAAAATCAATACGTTTTATTTCGCCTTTTTCTTGTGTTGTGTGTGTGTGTAGCAAGATCGATGTTGTGAGTTTAGTTGCCATCCGTGTTGCCATGTTTCCTGCACAGGCTTAGATACAGAACAGACAGGGAATCAATGAGTGACCCCAGGTGAACGACAGACATTGCTTATGTTTGTCTCTTTAAGAAAGTGAAAACAGGTCATGATGTGAACTTTAAATAAGGAGTATAGCATACAAAACTTTAATAAGGTGGAATAGAATGACAGAAATTTCCCCTTCCTGCTCGTAGCTTTCTGTAATAACTTTCTGTAATAGCTTTCTCCATCTCAATTCCAAATTTCAGTCTTTGCTGGTGAGAAAAAAACTTTCCTGAGCTTTCTTGGAGCGAGGAAAAACAGAAACCCTCCCAATTGTATTTCTGCACCGCTCACATACTTTAATCTGTAATGCGGCAACGGATACATGAAGAGTGATACAACCACTGAAATGACCCTGTGCTTTTGTACTAAATATTGGCACTGTTGTAGTGCCAGCTAGAGAATCCAATTAAATTTAATGAGTGAAACTAACCGTAATATAACAGAAAAGATTAGTAAATGAAGACTTTGATATACTACATGGGCCGGATGAAAGAAACTTAATGAGAGATTAAGACAGACAGATCCATTGAAAAGCAAAATGTGTTACAATGTGAATGTGTGTGGGCATGATTTCATTGTGTCCATCCTCTAATGTGTCCACTCCTGCTATTGTCACTCTTCATTTCCAGTCATCTAATTGACCACTTGGTTTAATGTGATAATGTCATCGACAACAAAAGTAATTAAAGGCTTTTTGAATTTTTCCTCCGCTCAGATAATTCTTATTCTGATCAGTGCAGGCCTCAGAGACAGCTGCTCTCTCTCTCTCTCTCTCTCTCTCTCTCTCTCTCTCTCAAAATAAGGTCTAAACGAGATGTGTCCAAACATTACTTACTGCAGTACTCTACAGCTAAAACCTGTCAAATTCAATGTCTTATCCTGCCTACATTTTCTCCTGTAAGTAATCATTTAAATGCTTAGGAATTAGATTTACCCTACATCCCAAATGTAGCTAAACCTAAGCTCTCGCTGATAATTTTAAGCAAATTTAAATATGAAATGTACTTAAATAAGCTGAAGAGGGCATTACTTAGTCAAAGCCAAAAGAAAAAAATGAATGTCATACAATGCTGGCCTTAAAGAGTTAAAATATGGAGAATAAAATTGTCTTTTTTAATACAAAAGAGCTTAATGTACTATAAAAACAAGCATTCACAACTCTGATCATCCTCCCAGTAATAAAAGAAGGCATTTATTAAATCAAATTTTTCTTTTATATAATGTATGTTCAATAGATTAATGCACAAATGCAAAGCATAATTTCTCATATATCACGATAAGAAAATGGCCACTTTGTAAAACAGTCATAAAAAGTTCTGTGGTAGAAAATAAAGTCATATAAAATCTGTTTTTGGAGGAAAAAGCCTAAATAAATACAAGCATTTTAAATGTATGTTTGCTTTTTATTACAATAAAACATTGTGATAATAAATGCGGAAGACTAGAGTCAGTGTTCTGAATTGTCATCTTAATGTTGTGAGAAAGTTTTGTACTTCACACCTTGTATCTAATCGTATTAAACGCACAGATGGAGGTAATTAGATAAGTGAAAGGTATGACATGTTGCAAGAATAGATCCATTAGCAATACATTATTCTGAACAATAATAAGAAAAAAACTATTTTGTTGTGTACATCACAAGTACAGCGCCAATAAAATGTCAAGCATCTAACTAAAAGTGCAACTAGTCTGCATATTAGTTATGGCTCTATAGAAGAGTGGAAAGTTATGAGTTAGAGACAGTAAAGATTAGTTAAAGCAACAATTTGTATCCATACCACTGCAGTACAAATTGAATCACCGGAAGCAATTTGCAAACAATTATTATTAAGGATAATGTACAGTATAAGGAAAAGTTACAATGGTATTAACACAAGACAAATGGTTAAAAAGAGTCAGATATGACTGAATATAATCAGTGATGAGTGGATAAATCAGATGTTAATTCATAATAGTGCGATTCAGCTATTAAAGCTCACATAACACACACTGTTTTTGCTTATCTTATAATAGAGTACTATATGGAGTAATATTAAATCCTTTATATATTTAAGAGTCTTTAGTTTTATCAGATTTATAAAAGACCAGCTTTTCTGAATAATGGGCGTTTCACACTACATGTGGCAACTGCGAGAATTTAGTTCTTTTTCGATAGGAGACGTGCGGAAAACGGAAAAACGGGCGATGGTTACAGAGGTGAAGCGGAGTTGGTCCACACCAACCTTGCTTGTGCACCCAAAATCATGTCCCTTTTGCGGAGACGGCTCTTCATGGCAGGCGCCATTGAAGATAAACATATTTGCACTAAATGTTGCACAAAACGCTTCCACTACACGAGAAAGCTGTAGCCGCGTGTCGATTCCGTTGCTTGCCGCGTAACGTTTAAGTAAACTTATTTAAAACTACTAAAAGGGAACAAATGATTGCCAACAAAACGCATACATTTGATGTATAGTTTTACTTACCGACTGTGACTTATGACCCGGTTGGGACTGCCCCATTTCACCTTTAAAAAACACACGCACAACTCTGCTGCCCCAGATAAACAAACTATATGTTGGGTTCTTTGGGAAGCTGAACAAGCTTAAATTTCCCTCACAAACAACAACACATTTCTTTAGTGATGTTGATTTTGTGTCCGCTCTTGGTTGGTGTGTGCGTGCACTATTCCGGTTAACGTGTCCATATAAGGACTTTCACTGTACTTCCTGCAATGAAACTACCCATAAAAGAAATAAAGCAAGATTGTTACGTATGAATTCTAAAACAAAACAGTCAGAAACTTGTATGAACCCTGGTGCAGTGCATTCGGCACAGAAATACTCTGTTGCACGTTTAACTGCTTTTTGGACATTTTGCATGGAGAATCCAACTCTGAATCCAATCCAGAGATCATTAAGTTAAAGAACGATTCAGTGACCAATTCATTAAAAGATTTGTTTCACAAATCAGAATGCATGGTTATGCTAAATGTTTATAGAATACATGTTGCATCCAACCAGCACATTAGAAAGACAGTCCAGTAGTCATAGCTAAAGCAAAACTTTTGTACATTCAAAGTGCCCGAAATACAGACTGTATTTCGTTTCCATCTGTGAAAGAAAGCAGATGCTCCAAAACTCAGTGTGAGATCTCTGTGTCTGTGCTGTCCTCACTGTGACACAGATTCAGTCGAGTTATAAAGAGATTATACCCCCCCTCCTCCCGTTGATACCAGGCCATCATCACTCTCATTCTCACTGAGAACAGCTGGCTACAGTGACCCAGAGAGAATGGAAATCAAGCTTTAAGAAAGGAAGAGGAGCCATTTTTTTGGCACCACCCTCGTAACTCTGGGGAAGTTGGCCAATTGTTCAAACCCGCCATCTGCTCTTCACTTTGAACTTCCGATCAAAAGCTGTCATCTCACCACTGGCCCCTCCCTCCGTTTTATTTTATATAATCTTTCTTCTTTATATATCTCCTCTCCTTCAGTGGCATTGTTTTGCAGGCTGTCATTGTTGCAGTCTTGCTTCAAACCTTTGTGCTCTTACTGCTGATGAAGCTGAAGAACTGCGGGAGCTGCATATTGATGGCCTGTCGGGTTCGACTCGGCCCGGAGAGACGACTCATGCATTTATACATCAAAGTGACAAACAGACTTCCTTATTAAGACACTGTCTGATGATAGATTGGGGGGGATCACGGGGGTCTTTCCGTGCTGCCGACAACCGTCCTCCTGAGTCTGGGCCTTTAAAATGACGTATTGTGTGTCCTTTAGGGCTAAGTGTCCATCTAAAGGCACTCATTTCATTATTTAAGATTGAATGTTAATAAGATTCTTAAGTTTTATAAGTAGTAGACACTTGATGGCTCTTTTATCCCTCAAGGGTCACTCTCAGAAGACTTTAAGTGGCATCAAAGAGAATCATGATATGCTTCAAAACAGCTAAGGCACAAATTGAATGTTAAGACCCAGTAACATTGCCAGACAAGTGCAATGTTCGCTCCCTTGGTGTTGGACTTCCTATTTTCAACAAAAATCAGCCTACATAATATAAAGAACATTCTGTGAAAATATAACCTTGATATATCTTTAATACTGACTGAGTAAGGTCATGTTTTTTTTTTTTAAATGAACATAGCTCCCACAGTCAGTTTTTAGATATAGAACCAATTGGCTGTGCAAGCATAATACACATCTCTCTCATGTGCACTCACCTCAGTTCCAATTAGCCGTTGTAAATGCATAACACGTATCCTGCTGGTAACCGGGCAGCTCACGGCACAAATCAGTTTGTCTTTGGTTACACCAAGGTGTCCCGTGGGCCCAGGAATGAGGTTCGGTGCCGTGCAGCCAGAGAGCAGCCTGGCACAGGTGCGTGTCTGTGTGTCAGAATGTGTGCGGCCAACAAAAGGCAACATTGGTGTAGGGCGACACCTGGGTTGACCACCGGGACGGTGCTGTGCCCAGCTGAGCTCCTGCGAGGCACATGCTGGTCTCCAGAGGAAACATACGCCACATGCGCACACATTGCACAACAGCAATGAAATGAGACTCCAGCTGAGTCAGTCTTATTCCTCAAAGGTCCGCTGATCTTTGTTGTTGGAATAAAGCAGCGCCAGCACAGACTAATTTAGTCCTACATTAGTGTAATAAGACACAGAAAACATTGATGTGGAATTGCTGGCTCCCAAACGCATGACTGGCACAAGATCTGGTCTCTCTCTCTTTCTCTCTCTCTCTGTATCTCGCTCATCCTCTGCTCTCTCGTGGATGTTGAATCACTGATGTGTGCTTGCTGCTTTTCTTCTGTGCTTACCACTGTCCAGTGTTGGTTAAAGCACAACAATTAGGTCTCTTCATTTTTTTACCATCCCTTGAGACTGGTAAAGCTGTTTGTGTTGTATTTTTTTTTTCAGCCTTTACATGGCCAATGAAAAACTATTCATGGCATGAGAGAATACAAGTGGCATGTACTGTACATCTGTGCAGCTTTTACATTACATTTTCTGTACATTTATGCATTTAGCAGACATATTTATCCAAAACAACTTGTAGTCGCATTCAAGGTATACATTTGATACATTTACATAACACAATGACCTACTAAGCTAAGCAAAAGTTTCACAATTTTTTTTTTTTTAATATATACACATACAAATATATCAAATAAAAAAGAACAAACCCTCTGCTTTCAAACAAACAAACAATGGCGTTTTGTCCATCTATATTTTTTCTCTGCTTATAAACTCTTAAATATGGGTATTTTTCTTTAAAAAAAAATGTAAGCAAAAAGCTAAAATAATTGCATTTTTGTGAAGGAATTTTGATAGAGATAAGATTCAGAACGATAGTCGACACAAACACAGAGTTAAAAATGTGTAAATAATTAGTAATTTTGGCTTCAGTTTTTTCATGAATTGGGTAATTTCCATTTGGTGGATAATCGCGGTATTGGAGATTAACATAAAAAAAAAAAATCAGGAACATGTTTTTTATGCATTTTTTTTTCTCTTAATTGACGAGATAATTTATCAATGGCGGGGAAAGAGTTAAGCAGTAAGGTATGAGAGGCTTAAAATTTTGGCCAGTACCAGTGTTGTGTGTAATTAGTTATTAACTAATTAGTTACTGTAATTTAATTACTTTTTCCTTGAATAAGTAAAGTAAGGGATTTCTCTTATTTTTCCAGTAATTTAATTACAGTTACTTCTGATGTAATTGAACTAAATGTTGTATATGGACTGTAGAACTATTATATATAATACAATAGTGAATTTAACCACAAAATTTAAAGTCTAATGTTAAATTGCATGTTTTATGTATCCTTTGATGAGTTAATAAGAATAATGGTAATATTCTAGTTTAGTTTCTAATTCTCACTATTAACTGGTTGGTTAGCATTAATATTACTGAGATATTGGCTGTTTATTAATACTTAAAAACACATATTAATGCCTCATTCTGCAAAACCTTATTCTACATCCTTGATCCTACATAATTTCTACCAATACTTAAACTTCAAAACTACTTTACTAAGTATAATAAGCAGTAAGTATAACTATATTCAGTCAAAAGTATTTCATAGTAAGTTAAAGGTGCTCTAAGCAAATTGACGCGTTTTAGACCATAAAACATTTTTTGTTACCTACAGCAAACATCTCCTCACTATCTGCTTGCTGCCTGTCCGCTGATCAAACTGTAAAAAAACGCGATCTCTGTAGACAGCCCAGGCCCACAAACGGCAATAACAACACAGTGGCCAAACCTAGCACCACAAAACAAAACAAAGTGTTTCAGCCAATAAACGACAAGAAGGATTTGCGGGTGGGGGTTGGGCGCGTTCATGAAACCACGAAAGGGAGGGGGAGGGGGAGGAGTTAGCTACACTGTAAAAAAAATCCGTAGAAATTGCAGCTGGGTTGCCGGTAATTTACCGTAGATTTAAATTTATGTTATTTACTGGCAAAATTTTGTTCAAAGTTAAATGAACATTTAACATTTACAAGTCTTTGTCTTTACAGAGTAAAACTAAAAAAACAGCATGAAGCAAAATGTTCTGGGAAACAAAATCTGAAGCAAAAAACAGAAAAAGGTTGATGATGATTTCTGGTTCCCAGAATGCTTTGCATGAGACTTTTATTGTTTAGTTTTATTCTGTAAAGATAAAGACTTGTTAATATTAAAAATTTATTTAACTTTGAACAAACTCTTGCCAGTAAATAACATAAATTTAAATCTACGGTAAATTACCGGCAACCCAGCTGCAATAACATTGTAATTTCTACGGATTTTTTTTACAGTGTACCCTCCGTCTGTTTGAAAACAATTCAAACGTCAACAAAAACTAACGTCTCGCAGATTCGCTTAGAACGCCTTTAATAGTAATAGTTGGTCCTTAAAAAGTGCGACCAGAATAATTTATGTATTTTAATATGATTTATTAGAGCTGTTTCAAGCCTATCATTGTATCGTTAACTAAATAGGATTTAGTAAGTAAATAGTAATAAGTAATTAAATACTTTTTGGAGAGAGTAATTTGTACAGTGATCTCATTACATGATTGAAGATGTAATTAGTAACTAGTAATTAATTACTTTTTTGAGTAACTTACCCAACACTGGCCAGAAGTGGAACTATCCAGCCTGATCTCATGGGAATTCATACATATTTTATGAGTTGACTAATTTGTATGGATTCGTATGAAGTAGTCGTACAAAAACGCACAATTATGAGAGAAAACAGTAGTGAAACCCCGCCCCTAACCCCAACGTCACTGGGGTGAAAGCAAATTGTACAAAAATGTACGACTGTGGTCGTATGAATTAAAACAAATTAGCCCACTTGTAAAACACGTATGAATTCCCATGAGATTGTGTTGAACTATTTGTTTTATAATTTTATTAAATTATCATTGTTTTTTATATTTTTTTATTTTATTACATTCCATTGTCATTATAATTATTAGAATTTATAGCTGCAGTGTTACAAAGTCTCAGAAATTCAAAACTTATTGAAATAATTGTATTATTCTGTACTGCCTAATTTATTTCTTTGCAAAAGTTTTTTTTCCTTCGGTACAATAATACGTGATTTGGTTAAAGAATATTTGAAAAAGGCAACATATTTAGTCAGGTAATTAGAAAGGAAAGAAAAGATATTAAGTTAATGGCTGCATAAACTGTGTGTTTGTTATTAATATCCCAATTTAAATGCTGTTATGCTCCGTTCTTTCTTGTTTTAATTGTAATTGAATGCTTTGTGATAAAAAGCATTTCTCCAATTAGTCCTCATTTAAGAAGATAAAAGGTGTGATGCTCATTAGTTTACATACAGTGCTTCTGTTGTTTTGATCTGTTCTCTGATTTTAATGCGTTTTGATGTTGCCAAGTTAAAATGCTTGTAATTATTTTATGTAGTTTTGCCTGATCAATTGCTCAGATAATAGCAAAAGTAAATTTAATGCCATTTTGGATGACAACAGATTTTCTTATGCATCCACTTTTTAATGTTACTTTTGCCTTTCTGCAGATTTGCCATTGGTTAACCTCTCTGTGGAGCCTCAGCCTGTTCTGGAGGGAAACCTGGTGAAGTTTCACTGCTCAGCTAAAGCCAATCCACCGGTCACCCAATACAGGTAAAACACCTGATATTTGTTACAAATAGCACCAAATAGCCTATTTAGCTATACATACTTCATACAAATCAGTGCTGTAAATTCAATTGTGCCGGCACATCAATAACGTCAAATCTCATTGGTTCTCAAATGTCATGTGATGAAACTAGCAAATGTTAAGGCATTAGAAAGCTTGGAAGTGCCATTGTATTTTTTAATATAACTCTCAATGTCTTCCTCTAAATATGGCATGGGCTAATTTAAATTTTTAAGACTTTAATGAGTCTTGTGAGGATAAAACTGATCTGACTGACACATCTGTATTACGAAAAATAGATATTTCTGGCATTTAGTCTATGATGCATATTATCAACTATTTATAGAACCGTCTCAAAGCAGAAATCCACTGTTTGGCAACCATTCACTGCATCTTAGCCAAAATGAGGACTGTGGGTGTCACACAGGGCATTCAAATCAAAAGAAAGATGTGTGTGTCTGACACACTGATCCAATATCCAAGAATAATGCTTTCTGTCCTCTTCAAGCGAATGAACATGAGGATACAATACAAGCTATTTATTTCCGTGAGATGTAGCATTGGCCTTGCAGAGGACCAATAGCGGGCCGATTTGTTAGAACATGCCTTTCTGTGTGGGGTTTAAAACTAGGTGAAAAATAAAAGGACTAAAATCAATAAAGAAGGGAATTGCACTGCAATGAATCTAGCTGGACTGGGGAATAAAATGGATGTACAACATAGTTGCAGGTGGACAAACGGGGATGTTTCTTTTGGATAGATTGTGGCCTTTTGAAATGACAGATGCTGGAATCAAGAACGCCGTGTTTGATTACCCATCACGCCTGGGGGGTTAGCTTTTTATTTTTTTAGGAATGGAGAAAACATTGTCCATTTCGGTTTTGCACTTGAGTTACAGACAATGGAAGTGGCATAGCAATATATCCGAATATGTCAGAATGTCACAAGACTGTCAGGAAATGTATACACATTGTATTGACTTCATGCAAGATGTCATGTTACCTGCATGCAAGATGTCATGCACTGTCTCTATGGATAGACATTAGGATGTGCAGCTGTCAGAGTCTATATTCTGAAGGACAGGACAATAATGTGAACGTCTAACATGAAGTTCTCAAGATTTGAAATTGTAAACTTTCGGGACAGGTCCTCTCTGTGATGACCATATGCTTCTCTCTCTCTCTCTCTCTCTCTCTCTCTCTCTCTCTCTCTTTCTCTCTCTCTCTCTCTCTCTCTCTCTCTCTCTCTGCTGTGTGCCATGTAGCAAATGCTGACATTGATCTGGAGGAATTTTGTGGCATCTCGCTTGTGAATTTAATAAGTCGCTTGATTGACGCGTGCCTTGATGACTTTCACTGTGGGAGAGCAATAAAAATTTCAGAGCCAAAGTCTAAATTAATGATGGCTTTCCAACAAAGACTTACGGTCCATAGTGCTTTAAAATATCCCTGACATTAACATGGGGTAATTTTGTTGCCCATTGATTGAGAGACTGAAGTAGAAATGCTATTATTGAGTCTCTGACATAATGTGGCGTGGTGAAAAGTGGTAAGTACCCGAAATCATGTGCATTCAGATGGATCATTGCCGGTCTAGTTCATTTCATAATATGGGAGTGGGAAAATATGCGGTTGTCAATCCGGAAAAAAATGTTGCGTCTCATAAGAGTGAACACAGCATTTCTTGGCAAACCTTGATGGTGTTTCTATACGTTTTGATATACAGTATATTGAATATTCTGCTGGTATATATTGCTGTATTGAAGATACAGTATATGCTATATTATTATTTATATTAGTTTGTCTATCTTTTACTTATTTATTTGTGTAGTTTTTGTTTGTTGGTTTATGTAACTCCTGGAATTTGAAAATATAAAAAAGATATTGCTGGAAAAACTAAACATGCCCCAAGCAAACACGTTTACTGTCCAATCATCATCATAACAATTATGTTTCAGTTGTTGTGCACGCTGGTTCAGTGATAGTTAAGCTTTGTCGCATATTTCTATAGTTTTTGAGGTAACTGATGAAGGTTTTCATGGTGGGCTAATGGCTTTGCTTATTGAGCGTTTGATGCGCACATGCAGTTTGGTTGTTTGTTTTCCATGTCCGTGCTCCCCAGCGACACTCAGAAGCAGCCAGACATGATTCATCGACCACGAAACGGCACATGAAACACTAACCAACAGCTGCAGATGCAGTCGATATCTCCAAACAGAAAATGAAACTCTGGGCGGCTGTCCCGAGCGGTGATAGCGGCCAATGAAAGGCCATGTTGTGATGGTATCATAATGGAGTGAACAGCAGCTTTGTTATAACCTGGAATGTGTGCGTGGCAAGATTCCAGACTGAGAAGACAGACTCACCATCTCCTGCACATGTCCCGCTCAAATGAATATTGAAATATCAGCTGTCCCAGTCCAAAAAACAAAAACAAAACAGGAATCCATCAAAATCCAATTTTTATAGCTGTTGATTGCACACAAATATTGTATGTCTATCGTAATCTATCCAAATGAACCGCCAGAGACAAACATTGTGTTTTGGCCATTTTTTATTTTGGAACAATATGTGAGGGTAAAAGTGGAATGGCTGGACCTAAAACTTCTCCAGAGCATCAAATATTCATTATATGTTTACGATTATTTGCTGCCTGCCAGTATAGGATTTTCCAGCATTTGTGGTAACTGTGAGCTTTTTTATTGAAGGTTTTCATTGCTTTTCACTTCTTTTCACCCAACTAAATGAAACAACATAAATATGGAGATTTGAGATACCACACATCATCATTGTGGGCTGAAAACACTGTAATATTTTATAAATATGTGAATGTGCCAAACATTTTTTACCTCCTAATTCACTCCAGAATAATACAGGTGAACTAAAGTTCACATTGTTTTGAGTATCTGTTTGATCTCTATTGGGAGATCACATTTGATTTGTTCAGAAGATCCTGACTTAAGCCCAGTGGAGTCTCTGTGCTCATGAATGTTTTGGCTCTTTCGATGTGCAGCACTTAATCCCTCAGCTCTGGCAAAGCTAACCCAACATTTGGGTCTTTCCTGCAGGCCAAACCTTCCAGCTTGTCACCCAGTGGACTTAAACTAACACATGTGGCTTCTTTGGTCTGTACTGTCTAAGTTTTGTTCTGTTAGTTTTATTGATAAATATTCCACACTAACACCAATGTTGGTGTTACTCTGACATATCTCCATGTTTGCCTATTGACTATTGACCAACATGAGGCTTGTAAGGTTGGCGCTTCACAATACTGTTCACCATAATAAAAAAATAAAGCAAATAAATTCACAAGACATGCTTAAAAACAATGTTAGATACATTATATGAAGAGCTCAGATACAAAAGCTGCTTAACCTTCTGTAATAAATGATAAAATGATATTGACCTAATGCTCTTGGCACGTATTAGATCGTTCATCGAATAAGTATAATATCAATTTTGTTTGCTTCAAATCCGCCTAATCCCGGCCTAAGGCCATTAAGAAATACCAGTTTGTTGGCAAAGTTTGTTCAATTCCAGAATGATTTTTCAGCAAAATCCTCTAAGTGCACGGAAGAATGATGGTGCATGTACATTGTTTATCTGGTTAAATTAGGTTTACCGAATATATTAGGATATTGACCAAATTTCTGAGCCTTTAACCTTTTTTCAGAAGGGGTAGTGAAGAGTGTCTTTTTTTAAACACGTTTAAAGAGTTTTGCATCTGAGCTTTCCGTATGTTCCTTTAGCTCAGTTGGTAAAACATGGTGCTAGCAACGCCAGGATCATGGGTTTAACTCTCATTCGGCTTTCCCACTGTGCTGCGCTATGACACCCATTCAGTTAAATGGTTTGCCACGCGAGGATGGTTTGTTGTTGCATCGACCAAAGCACGAGAGTGCAACGGCATGGTGAAAGTTCAAAATAGTTTAACTTTTGTGCTGCGTTCTGTGCAACCCGATCTCATGAATTTCCGTGGGATAGTCACATAATTTTTTGCTCATTTTTCCGTGGCATTCTCACAGATCTCTGCATTTTTCCGTGGCCCTACCACGGTTTTTCTTTTCCGTGGAATTCTCACGGATTTGTTACGTAACTGTTTTGTCCTGTTTTATTACCATTGTCGCTTCTGTTTGGGGTTAGATTTACATAAAATGACATCCTTACCCAAACCCAACTCTAACCCCGATGCCAGGCGACAATTGTTTAAAGTTTAGAAAATATTAAATAATAAATCAGTAAAAATTGTATAAACCAATACTTAAAGTGAAATACTAAAGCAAACACCAAATCTAACCCTAAATCGTAGCAAGAATGGTTTGAAAATAGGAAAAAGCAGTTGAGTAACCAATCCATAAGAATGCCACGGAAAAGAAAGTCAGTGGTAGGGCCACGGAAAAATGCGGAGATCCATGAGAATGCAATGGAAAAATTAGCCAAAAATTCTGTGACTATCCCACGGAACTTTGTGAGATCATGTTGCACTGTGACGCTTACCCGCACGGCCAATAGAAACGGGGCATCCAAACAGGGCATCCATCTTGGATGAGCACACACCTCGATGAGCACACACCTCGTGTAAAAGCCGCATCAGTGTGCAAACAAACGAATTAAAAGGCTTTGGAAAAAAGCATCTGCCGACTGCATGAATATGAATGCAGTTACTTAAAAAAGAAAATATTTTGATAATCATTTTGATAGCTTTGTGTAATTTGCAGCATAGTCGATCATCTGATGTGATAACGTAGCAGCTGCTACAAAGTGCTTTGTGTAATTTATGCAGTACATTGCCATGGGAAGGAAAAACTCCACCTGGTAGACGTATAGCAGGTGACTGCGGTTGTAATTGCACATAAATATAAAGTTTCACAGCATCGCAAATTCTCTTCCCTCAGAGCAATTATGTCGAGGACGAAGGCGACACAGGCACCAGTCTGTCCCGATTTGAATATTTTTAGAAGCACAGGTGCGCCCGTGCAGATTTAGCAGACTGTCTTCGGAGTCGCTTCTGTTAACAACACGAAACAACGATTCTCGAGCAAGCGAGCTAGGCCAATTACAACTCCTCTCCTTTCTTATTTTAATTTAGTCAGGAGGGAGACAGTTATCGTTTAAATGACACTCCATCGGGACCCACAGATGGTAGGAGTTAGTTGCAGAGGTAATGAATTGTGCGCTCTCTCCCACAGAGCAGGTGAATTGTGGGATTTTGCCACCAGTCTAGCAAGCTGCTTTGAATGTACTGATATGTAAAACTGCCTTTGTAAAACGCTAATTCTCTCTGGCACTCCACAGCCAGGAGTTACAGGCTATTGAAAGTAACGGTTCATTGAAATATTTACCCATGTGTCAAACTGTGACACCCGCTCTCCATTGACATTGGCTTGTACAAATTTGTCCCATCGAGGATGCCAGCAGCGAACAATCTACTGCCACAAAATAGACAGACCAAGTGACATACTCGGTCTGATGTATTATTTTGACAGTATAAAAAAATAGGTCCTGCACCTTCTTTGTCACAAGTTCCTTTTGGCATATAGTGCAGGGGGCAACTTACTATTAGACATTTCGAGGTTTGTTTTTTCCAGACTAGCTCCATTCTGGATATAATGGGACACTATGTTGTTAATGTGGTATCCAGGCAAGACACATGCTGAAGCATGCAGAGATATCTCACTTCAATGATTTGTCACATAAGTGTCATCATTTGCTCGAAAAAGCGGGCTTGGAGACACAGGCTCCTCGGGAAGGTGCTTGTCTTTCATGCTAGACATCTCTAACCATCTACAGACAGGCAGCTATCATTGATGACTATGATAGAAACAGATGGATTAGAAGCCAGGTCTTCCTGTTATTGCTATGGTAACCTCTAAATCGGGTTCCACTTTGCTTTGATAGTGAGTCTGGCAGGATAATGATAGCTCTTTCTCTTCCATTATAAAGAAAGTTCAACTTATAGAGGTTTAATGCATTTCTCTAGACGCGCGGATGTGAAAGCACATTAAGAAAAGAACTTAAGGATATGTATCACATTATCTTAGTCGGCTAGGAAGGATTCAGATTTAAAATTAAGTGTACTGTATATAGTGGAAGACATGGATAAGGTGTTAATGCAGGAACGTGTTCTTCGTCCAATATTACAGTTACCTAATAACATCCTACAATATGTAACCCAATCTGAGAAGCTAAAGTCATTTTTTTGGTGATTTACTGTTTTAAAATCATCTCACATTGTGTAAAGAACATAATGTTAAAAATTTTACAGTAAAGTGAAATCAAACTTTGATGCTCCTTATATCATAATTAGATTATGAGCCTTTAGTCTATGTCTTTCACGGCATGTTTTGTAATACACAGGTGGGCAAAAGGAGGAAGTGTTATAAAGGAAGTGTCTGGAGACACCTATGAGGTCATCGTGGACCATTCGTTCTTCACAGAGCCTGTGTCCTGTGAGGTCACCAACCCACTAGGGAGCACCAACATCAGCCGCAATGTGGACGTCTATTGTGAGTCGTTTTCATTTGTTCATAGTTTTGCATTGGATTTGATATCTACACAATTTAGTAATTTGTTGGTGCCAGCAATTTACCGTTTAAACTAATCATGCCTAAAAATGTGATTTCTCAGAATATATGTACAGTAATAATCTGGTTATGTTTCCAGTTGGTCCCCGGATGGCTGCGGAGCCACAGTCTTTACAGGTTGACCTGGGATCGGATGCGGTGTTCAACTGTGCCTGGACAGGAAACCCATCTTTAACTATTGTATGGATGAAGAGGGGATCCGGAGTGGTAAGTTGCAAACCCTGATCTGAGGTTAGATTGACTTTCTGTTTTTGGTTAGAACACTTTCTGAAAAATATGTTGTTTTTTCGATCATCGAAAGAGAGTGAATGAAAACTAGTGTTGTCAAGCACAAAAATTGCCAAAAGCTGTGTGAACTATTTATTTAAGGTGCAGTGTGTAGTTTTAGCGGCATCTAGCAGTGAGATTGTGAATTGCAACCAATGGCTCAGTCCACCATTTACCAAATGCATAGAGAAGCAACAGTAGCCGCCACAGGACAAACTTGTCTCTGTCTAACACAAAATTCAATAGTGACAAAACGTGATCTGTAGAGCAGTTTGTCTGTTTAGGAGTAGTGTAGAAACATGGCGGCACAAAATGGTGACTTCCATGTAAGGGGACTCGCTGTGCAAAAAAGTCTCATTCTAAGGTAATAAAAACAATACAGTTAATTATGTAAGGTCTTTATACACCACTGATAATATAGTTATGTATATTTTATTGCATTTCTGTCATTAGATCCTTTTAAAAGTTACACACTGCACCTTTAATATTTGAAATAAAATAATGTTTTATCACACAGACCTATCACCTCCTCAGCATCCTATTTTAGGAGCTGCATGATACTTTGTTGTTTAGACAACATCTTTTTGTTTTGTTCGACGTTTAATCCATTATTTTAAACATCAACGTTGTTTTCTTCAAAATAAATCTCTGATCTATTAATATAATACTGTCTATTTCTGAACATCTTGGAAGCAGCATCACAACATAGCAGGTCATTTCTTATCTAAAGACAACGTGTTTCCAAGGACGGAATAGCATGCAGGCAGTGTTTATATTCAGCGCTGTACACTGATGCCAAGAGAAAACATTAGGAGTAGCCACAATCTTATTACTCACTGAAGGATAGTGACACAGTTCTGGGTTTGTCTCTGGCACCAACAGAGAAAAAATTCAGCTTGTCTGAAAGTGTCTCATTTCTCTCCTGGCTGGCTATCACCCACCATCTCCTATGTTCACACAATCTTCCACATCTGACCCAAATTGGATTTTAATAATTGAGAAGCCGGACTTTTTTCAAACCTTGCTGCCCATTTGTGAGTTTTGATTTGTTTTGACTCTGGCCAGCTTCTTTTTAACGTCTGATCTTTGCCCACAGGTGCTAAGCAATGAGAACATCCTGACGCTGAGGGCCGTCCGGCAAGAGGATGCCGGGAAGTACGTCTGCCGTGCGGTAGTTCCTCGTGTTGGCGCTGCGGAAAAGGAAGTCTCTCTGATGGTAAACGGTATGTTTGTCACTCCCCTAGACTCACTCACGACTAGACGTTTTAAGGGGTGTGGCTGTATGTTTGGGAAAAGCAAACTATCCAATAATAACAGAATAAAAGGTGACAAATCAGATAAAATTTGGTCTGTTTCGATGTTGGCACTAAAGTTTGACGTTTCTGTTGGCTAATGCTGATTATCTTCGACTGCACTGAGAAGATTTTGGGCTCTGACAGCCTAATGAATGCGGCAGAATAGCAGGAATCTCGCCCTTCTCAGATAAATGACTTCATTACATCCGCTTGATATTCAGGCAGCGTGCATTAGCCACACGACAACTTTCATTCGCAAAATCCAGCGCTCTTTCCCTCCAAATCTATTTGCCACGGGCAGCAGATTTGACGCGGGTTGAAAATAAAAGAAGTTCAGCCAACGTGACAATTGTGTTTGCATTGAATGATTCCTCTAGCAAATGAAGATTCACTAATGCGGTTTGGTCCTGCCAAATGAAAGAAAATCAATAACGAATTGTTATGACTGATTGTATTAATATGCAAAGTTAGACATTCATTTTAAACCTACAGAGAAGTCAGGAATTACAGAAATTACAGTTGACATCCGCTCTCATCAAGTACACGCTGTTCTTGATGGGGAACGCAAATGATATCTCTGCCTTCTATTCAGTCTCGATTCCCGGAGAGCGAAAAATAAATACCATCATGTTGTTTGTTTTTCTGCTAGTGGGAAGATTTATTGAGGTTTGTGACAGGAACTAACGTTGTGTCATGGCATCTTTTAGTATTAACCCATTTATAACAACATGAGAATTAAACGAGCAGAGGCATCTACCAATCTCACATTATTTTGGACCATTTATAATGCGTGTTGAAGCTGATGTATGTAGACAAGTTAAGAAATGGCTTTTGTTATAAGCTCATCTTTGCATAGGTTTCTATGGCACTTAATAGTTTGTGAGTCTACACTGACTTTAAAAACTGTAAAAGTACAACGTGTTCCCGTAGTTCAATTGGCAGACTGTTAAGTTAACAATCCAAGTTGTGGGTTCAACACCAGGGAACACATAAGTGTAAGTAACTTAGAATAAAAGAGTTTGCCAAATGAATAAATGTAATGTAAACAAGGTATAAATATGTATGTTGATGCAAATCATTTATACCTTAAGAATCAATCTCAGCATTAATATTTGTTTATTTTATTTCATTTCTGTATCATTTTCCACCTCTTGACCTGAATGTGCCTTTGACCTATTAAAGAACAAGACTCTTTTGTGTCTGGTCGATAAGTGGAGCCCTTTTGCTGGCAAATCCCGAGAGAGCCGCAAGCTGTGCTAACTCATTTCTGGATGTGAACACAAGAGTGCCGCACGGTAGAGTTGAGCACCTAGCGTGGCTTTTGATGTGGCAACATGTGGCGCAGACTCTCTCGTGGAACCGTGCTGATTGTTTCAAGTTCAGGTGCATTTGGGAAATGAGGCCGATCACATCTTCCTCATCAACATGCGTTCCTGATGAGCTGCTGCATTTCACAGCACTCTGTTTCAAAGCCTTGATCAGTGAGGGAAAAAGACAAAAGAAAAGCAAGTCAATCTATGTTAGTTCCATCGTTACTGAGTCAAAAAACAAAGCTACTTTATGCTAACTTGTGAAATGCATGCATTTGGATGTACTCAATATATATATGTTTTCCTATTTGTGAGTCACTAGAACCCAGAGCTCCTACAGAGACTAAAAATACAAAGGAGTCTCAGCATTCTCCCAGGTCCAATATAATTTAATTATAATCAAATAGCTAGCAGGGGAGGCTGTTAGCAGAACATGCTAATGGATGCACATTGTTTTTTGCTTTTTGTTCCCCAGTTTCTAAGATAGAAATCTTTTTTTCTCCATGTCTGGTTTACGCAAGAATAGGGTGTGATATCTAAATGTGTTAATATGCTGCTATATTTTTGATCTTCACTACTCATGTTTGTTTTTGGACTTGGAATTTATCTGTATGTGTGTGAGCATGCATGTGTTTGTGTACTGTATGTGTATGTCTGGGTTAAATCAATATAAATATCTGACTTTGGTATTAGCTGCTACTACCAGCCTTGGGCTACAAATAAATAGCATTGGGAAAATAAAACTTGAGTTGTTACTGTAGATTCAATAATTCATTGTCAACAATTTGCTGTAAATTTTTTACATTTTGCTGTTAACGCATAAGTGGATTAAGTTACAAAGCAAAATAATTAATTGGATGAAATGTGTACTGGAAAATGCAAGACAGAGGCTTAACGCAGTCCACCTCTGCAATAAATAAAAAATAGCTTTCTCCAGAATGTGCCTACTAGTTTCCTTGCAATTTAAATTAAAAACTTTTTATGAAATATTGTAATGATTTTATCAGTGTGCTTTATTATTATATTTTTTTTATTCATGTGCCCTCATAATCTTTAATCAAAAATGTTTGCATCCTCTCATCCTTGAAATGGTCTCTTTTGACTTCCTGTCATAAGGAATGACACGAAGGCATGGGCTATCACAGACTTGGTTGTGGCTAGAAGGTATACAGCTACGGACAAAATTATGAATTCTCATGAAATCTCGCTGCTGTTTTCTTCCTAATCCTACTCCCAAACCTAACCCTAAACCCAACATTTCACAGGATTTGGACTGTAGCTGTATCCCATTTAGCCCAAATTGCTGTTTTCATTTTAATCCTACCTCAAACATAACCCTAAACCCAACATTTCACGGGATTTAGGCTGTAGCTGTATCCCATCTAGCCAGAACTGCTGTTTTCATATTAATCCTTACCCCAAACCTAACCCTGAACCTAACATTTCACAGATTTATGCTGTAGCTGTATCCCATCTAGCCAGAACTGCTGTTTTCATCTTAATCCTACCCCCAAACCCAACATTTCACGGGATTTAGGCTGTAGCTGTATCCCATCTAGTAAGAACTGCTGTTTTCATATTAATCCTAACCCCAAACCTAACCCTAAACCCAACATTTCATAGGATTTGGACTGAAGCTGTATCCCATTAAGCCAGAACTGCTGTCTTCTTCCTAATCCTACCCCCAAACCTAACCCTAAACCCAACATTTCACAGAATTTAGGCTGTAGCTGAATCCCATCTAGCCAGAACCGCTGTTTACATATTAATCCCACCCCCAAACCTAACCCTAAACCTAACATTTCACCGGATTTGGACTGTAGCTATATCATATCTAGCCAGAACTGCTGCTTTCATTTTAATCCTACTCCAAACATAACCCTAAACCCAAAATTTTATGGGAATTAGGCTGTAGCTGTATTCTATCTAGCCAGAACTGCTGTTTCATTTTAATCCTACCCCAAACATAACCCTAAACCCAACATTTCATGGGATTTAGGCTGTAGTTGTATCCCATCTAGCCAGAACTGCTGTTTTCATATTAATTCTACCCCCAAACCCAACATTTCACGGGATTTAGGCTGTAGCTGTATCCCATCTAGTAAGAACTGCTGTTTTCATATTAATCCTACCCCAAACCTAACCCTGAACCTAACATTTCACAGGATTTGGCCTGTATCTGTATCCTATCTAGCCAGAACTGCTGCTTTCATATTAATCCTACCCCAAACATAACCCTAAAAACAACATCTCATGAGATTTGGCCAAAGCTGTATCCCATCCAGCCAAAACCACTTGCTCCTGTAATCCTCCACCACTGACTGCAAACTGGGATTTAGATCTGCCTCCGTTTTGTTAGCAATGCCCAATTCCCGATCAAGTCCCGACCTACATTTTTTCTCATTCCAGAAACTTGTTCACTTGGATAAACATCTTGAATAACAATCGCTACTTTCGTATTTGCTAACCACACAAAATATATTTTACACTTAAGCTGTTATTCACAGGTGATTTTACAAAGACTCATCATACAAACCTCCATTTTTGTACCACTATACTTTTTTCCACTAACCCAGAACATTGCTTGACCCTGCTATGTTTGGCTGGATGGTAGAAAGTTTGTGTTTTGCTAGAGGGGTGAAGACATTGAGCACAGGTGAAGCACTTCAGGGAATCTAAAATGTTCTAACAAAAAAATGGGTTGATGGAGAAAAATAGGGAGTTGTGTTCCCAAGGTAAATGTAGAGAGAGCCGAAGACCTGAATTTAAATTCACATATAAATGGAAGTATCCTTATGGTTTTTATACTTCCCAAGATGCAACCTTCAACTCGTTCTCATTATGGGATCTGGGGTCAAGAGGACACAGATGCTCATAAAACTGGGTTTGGTCCCTTTGTAGTGCTGTAATGGAAATACATAGCAGCAGTGACGAGGCGAAACACTCAACCTCTCGCATGTTTTCATGCTGTGATTCATCTACTGCCACCCAATAGCTGTTTCAGTCTGCCGTTTATGTATATTCTGAAAGTATGATAATTGCAGAGATGATTCGCAAACACATGGTTTTCGATGGCTGGTAAACTCATTATCGAGTTAATGGAATACATTTGTGTGTTTTGTATGTACAGTATCCAGCAAAATTGTGTGAATTCAGTGTAGAAGTGGGATATATTTAGGTCTGTTGCTAATTTTGATGTATGTTTGTTATTGAAACACAGAGAGAACAGTGCACTTTTTTTGCATGTTTGTGCACATACAACTTTGTACTGAGAGACAATGAAAGGTAAAATACTCTAATGCTTTTATGTAGGGCTTCTTTTTGTGTTTTCAATGTTTTCAGGGCCCAAGAAAATTAGTATTCCACTTCCATGCCAGCTTGCAGATCAAGCAGAAGACAGAGATCACCACAGATTAATGATTTGGCAAATGAAAGCTAGTGAAATAAATGGCGACAATGGTGCGGAGAGAAATCTGTGGTGCTTAGCGCAAGTTAATAATGTAACTACGTTAAACCCGTATTTTCAGAGTAAAGCTTAATCGAACAACGACGTGGTGTTTTTCATTATGCTAAATCTTCTTGATACATTGTACAGTAAATGATTCAGCGGTGAATAAGAGGATATCCATGTGAAGCAGAGACAGTGTTTGATAGAACTACTTGTAGAAAAATCAATAGAAGAAATTGCATTGCTCAATATGGCAGCTATAGAAAGGAAATTTAATTTAAAGAACAGGGACTTTGCCTACATGTATAATATTGACTTGTACTTGATTTGTGTGCTGATTTCAATTCAGATTTAAACCTAAAAATTTAATTTCAGTTTAGAAAATAAATCCCGTCTATTTTCTGGTTTTATATAATGGTCAGGCTTGGATATCAGCAAAGGCCAACTAACCTTAAACCAGCTAATAGTCTGACTTAGTCTTACACATTGAACCTGAATATGCATTCCTCCTAGTAAACAGATACATGACGATGTCAAGATCCATGCTAATTTATTCATTATGACTCTTGTACGCCCCCTTCTGTTCCAAACCTCTGCCCCTTTAATCAGTGCACTCTTTCTCTCTCCGCCTCTCTCGCTCGCCCAGCCTTCCCGTTCCCAGAGGAGTTCCCTAAACCCGGCATTCTGAGGATGAGCGATAAAGCTATCTAATTATATTCCTCATTTACAGCCTGATCCATAGTGTTGATTCTTCTGAGCTCTTGCCTTACCTCTACCAGCAGGGGATGATCTGAATGTATTTACCGTACACATGCAGATACACACAAACAAACACACACCCCAAGCCTTATCGTATCCTATTCTGGATTATGATTTCATAGACGCAGGGTAGAGCGCCCATAGCATGCTTGCATTTGCAGCATCTATTGCGTCTAATGAAGGTGTGAATTGTTGCATTTCTCTCCACTGACATGATATTCCCTCACAACACATCTCCATCTGCCTGATCCTCATCAAAATGCAAATTTATTCTAATAGGAGACAGTTAATAAACCGCAATTACGAATCAGCCGAGAGACGTCGTCGCATATGATTGGCAGATTCTTGATTGGTCGATTGGTTTTAATTTGCGTGTACGTGTGGCTTTTGGCAGGGTCGGGGTTGGTAACCCATTATACAGGACGTTGCTCAGAATCAATCCTTTACTTCACTCCACTGCTTGTTTGGAGCAATTTTGTAAACTTGGTGAGCTGTTGACAGAGTTCAGAGTTCGAGGCCTTTCGTTTGAAATTGAACGTCGTTATCTCTTCAAAATAACATTTTTCTGCCATTGGCACTGTTCTGATTGCCGTCCATAGAAAGCTACATGCAGTTGGCACGTCGATTCTTATCTCCCCGGGAGACACCGGCCTGCCATAAATCAGTTCTTTTCAAGATTGGAAATGAAGAACGGACCCTCACTCTCTCACCCTTAACACTCTTAAATAGACCAGCCCACAGGAGACTTTTTTAACAGTCTGCCCATTCAAACCAAACACAATGTCGCTCTTTTCCTTTAATGCCAAATTTCTTTCATGGCCCTGTAAGATCTCACAGCAGAACTCTTGATTGGCAGTTATAAGGTGTGTCACCCTACAAATGAGATTTGAAGTTTTGTATCACTCTCAGTGGTATTGGCCAACTGAATGAATTGATCTTGTATTTATTATATGCTGTATATGAACCACCGTGCCACTTTGGCTTATTCAAAAAGCTCCCCATTAGTTGCAGTCCAGTTTAACAGTGTTTCCAGAGCTATCACAATGCATATTTAAACCTAACCCACCCAAACAATTTTGCATTTACAAGATAGCTGTCCAAACATAGCCCGGACATCGACCAAACATCTTGTAATCACTATTGACTTTGCTTACATGACTGTATATCATACAGATCCCACAAATCTCACATGTAACCAAATGCAAGGTTATTTTGTCTAAAAGTGGGTTACTCATAGAAGGACTAGTTAACCAAGATGGTGAAATTATGGCTCTTGCTTGATGGGAATCATTGTCATTTGTTCTGGGTTCTCCGGTTTACACTTTTCTTGTGCAAATAAAGTCTTAAGTATTTAAGTTATAAGTATTTGTATCCCTGACATCTAAACACTTGCTAAACAGGCAAGAAATCCAGGACATGCATATTACTTCACTTCCCTTTGTCTTATAATTGAGTAATCTCTTTAGGGTGCTTTCACACCTGCCTCATTGCCTCATTTAGTTCGGTTGAATCGTACCAGAGTTTGGGCAGGTGAGAATGCAGCAATCGAACTCTGGTGCGCACCAAAAGCGGAACAAACAAGTGGACCGAGACCTCCTTCAATAGGTGGTCTCGGTACGCTTTCAAACGAACTCTACAGCAGTTCGTTTTTGGTGAGAACACAATCTGATATCTATCCGACCTAACTGCAAAAGTACTGCACATTTTGGACTAAACCAGCTGCCTTGGTCAGCTGCGTAGTGATTATCGGATGAGGAAGTGTTTGTTGACACACTGTAAAAAATAAAAAGTTGACTTAACTTAAATTTTCAAGGCAACTTGCTGCACAGCTTTTTGAGTTTACTCAACTCTTGGATGATGTAGTTCACCTAACTCAATTTACTGAGTAATGTCAACTTACACCAAAAAGTTGAACCAACTTAAACTGATTAGGTAATAAACAAATTTCTATGTTTACTCAACTAGTGGCTAAGTTGGGTAAAGAGTAATGTAATATATCCAAATTTAACTAATCTACATGTTTTGGACTGTGTGAGTGTACACAGAAAGGTCTCATAAACAAAGTCTTTGTCTGACTTAAACCAGAGACCTTTTTGCTGTGAGGCAACAATGATGCGCGCTAACTCACTGTGCTGCCCTCTACACTGAACACACACTTCTCAATCATGGTAACAATGAACAAACATAATTCTTTAAAAATTACTCTAAATACAACATATAACTAACATTAACAACATAACAACATAAATAAATGCAGCAAACATTAAAACAGTCATCTTTTTTAGTAAATATTAACCAAAGAAGTGAACATGTTGCAATGCATGCTGGGAACCATTCCGAGCATAGTTTTTTTTAAATTGCTTGTTCAGATTACTCAGTTTGGCAAGTTGGGTGAACGAATTGGACAAAAACTTATACATCTAAGTCCAGTCAACAAAATAATATTTGTTAGCTGAATGATTATGCTCTTTTCATTCAGTGAACACAAAAAAATCAATTGACGCCCTTCAACAAAGAAATCTTTGTTCAAGTTACTTAATGTTCTTTGTTGAATGAACATTTTAAAGTTGGATTTTTTACAGTGCAGTTTCTATTAGCAATATTAGCACAATGACAGGTTGTGGACATACCTGGAGTTGTGGGGAGGTGCAGGCAGAGCCTCAGAAATTTGGTGTCTTCGCCATTTGTAGGGCATTAAAACGAATTTTGGTTTGTTTCAACTGGTGCGGACCAGAGCAATCAGTGTGGTGTGAAAAGGAACGTCTCGGTTACATATGTAACCCTCGTTCCCTGAAGGAAGGGAACGGAGACGTCACGTCGTGACCGACGAATTGGGAACCGCTTCGCGGGTGACCTATCTGCTTCGAGAAACCTTTAAAACGCCAATGAACTTGGCATGCAGATAATTGCATTTGCCGGCGCCGCCCCGCCGCACAGGTATTTAATGAGCGGCAGGTGCAGTTATCAAATCAGCTATTTTTTGCTGAGAAAGCTGGCCAGAAGGAAAAATGTCCGGCCGATATCAGCAGTGGAACAGCAAACTGTGGCGACGGGACGTGACGTCTCCGTTCCCTTCCTTCAGGGAACGAGGGTTACATATGTAACCGAGACGTTCCCTTTCAGTCGGTCACTACGACGTCACGTCGTGACCGACGAATTGGGAATCCCTACCAAAGTGCCACTGAAGCTGACCCTTCCAGTGCCTGCGTAAACCCTCCGACTCTCCTCTTTAAGGGAACGGAAAAGGGGTTGAAGCAGAGGCCGGTCACTACTTGTTCCTTAACCCACGATAGTGACTAGGCGAACTGGGAAGCGAACTCGTCAGGCGGGACTAAGATCGCTGCGGAAAGAAAACCCTCTAGGGGTCTACCACTAAGGTGATGGACAAAAAGACACGAGGTCTATAAAAAATACACCCTCTTAGCAAGACTAGAGAGGCGCGGGACGAACTCCGCTAAGGGAAACATGGTAAATCAGAAACTTTCCACGGAAATACTTCACAAAGAAACCACTAGGGGGCGCAATGTGGGCGCTAGCCTCACCCAGATAGTCAAGGATACATCTAGTGAGAGGCTGGCAGCCGATGCTCCGCAACATCGGCCACCAAGCGGTGGAGGAGACAAAAAACATTTTTTGTAACGTTTTTGCCTTGATGGCCTTCCATAATGGTGCGGTTTTTGCGCAGCACCAAAAAGAAAGGCACCAAGCCGACACAGGAGCCGTTCCTCGATGTTCTCACTGATCTGACGAGAGAACTCGAGAGGATACCGGCTCAACACGAACACTGTAAAATCTAGTGAACGTATTAGGTGTCGCCCAGCCAGCAGCTCTACAAATATCTGAAAGTGAGGAACCACGAGCCAAAGCCCAAGATGAAGCCACGCTTCTGGTTGAATGGGCTCTCAAACTAAAAGGGCAAGAAATGCCCTGTTTCTCATACGCCAGGGCGATTGTGTCTACAATCCAATGAGACATCCTCTGTTTAGTGACAGCTTTCCCTTTCTGCTGACCACCATAGCAGACAAAGAGCTGTTCTGAGGTCCGAAAGCTTTGAGTACGATCCACATACACACGTAGTGCACGAACAGGACATAACAAAGCCATGGCTGGGTCTGCCTGCGAAGGCAGCGCTTGTAAATTCACCACCTGATCTCTAAAGGGAGTGGTGGGAATTTTAGGCACGTAGCCCGGCCGGGGTCTCAGTGTAACGCTGGATTCAGCCGGCCCGAACTGAAGGCACGAATCGTTGACCGAAAATGCATGAAGATCCCCTACCCTTTTAATAGAAGCCAGTGCGAGGAGCGTCAAAGTTTTCATAGTGAGAAACTTGACGCTCACCGTCAGCAGAGGCTCGAAAGGGCAGTGCTGAAGGGCTTTCAGCACCATGGACAAGTCCCACGGAGGAATAGAGGGAGGGCGCGAAGGATTCAGCCTCCGCGCACCTCTTAAAAACCTAATGACCAGATCGTGCTGACCTACAGATCTACCGTCTATGGGTGCGTGATGCGCGGATATTGCCGCGATATCTACTTTAATAGTAGATGGTGACAGCCTCTTCTCCAAGCGGTGCTGGAGATATGAAAGCACAATACTGATCGAGCATTCTCGGGGGTCCTCTCGTTGAGAGGTACACCACACAACAAACAGGTTCCATTTCAGCATATACGCCTGTCTCGTAGACG
Source organism: Paramisgurnus dabryanus (assembly GCF_030506205.2). Lineage (NCBI taxonomy): Eukaryota > Metazoa > Chordata > Actinopteri > Cypriniformes > Cobitidae > Paramisgurnus > Paramisgurnus dabryanus. The sequence goes on along the minus strand of NC_133345.1, from coordinate 8,404,331 downwards.
GCGCTCGCGCTGCAGCTATGGTGTTAGATACCGCCTGGGGTAAATCACCTAGAACCTCCGCGCCCCGTCCAGAGACCACACATGGAGGTTCCACAGATCGGGACGGGGGTGCCATAATGTGCCCCCTTCTTGAGACAGAAGGTCCCTCTTCAGGGGAATCCTCCAGGGAGGGGCTGTCGCGAGGAGAGTGAGCTCTGGAAACCAACTCCTGGTGGCCCAATATGGAGCAACTAAAATAATTTTCTCCTCGTCCTCCCTGACTTTGCACAATGTTTGCGCAATGAGGCTCACTGGGGGAAATGCGTATTTGCGAAGACCTCTCGGCCAGCTGTGTGCCAATGCATCCACGCCGAGTGTTCCCTCGTTCAGTGAATAGAATAGGCGACAGTGGGTTGTTTCTGGAGATGCAAACAGATCTATCTGCGCTCTGCCGAAACGTCTCCAAATCAGCTGGACCGACTGAGGGTGGAGTCGCCACTCGCCGGGGCGCGCTGCTCGAGAAAGCGCGTCTGCCGCTGCGTTGAGCGACCCCGGGATGTGAATGGCACGAAGAGACCTCAGATTCTTCTGACTCCAAAAGAGGAGATGGCGGGCGAGATGCGACATGTGACGAGAGCGCACTCCGCCTTGGCGATTGATATACGCAACAGTCGCAATGTTGTCTGTGCGAACTAACACATCTTTGCCTCTCAACTCGCTGCTGAAGCGGACGAGCGCAAGATATACAGCCCACAGTTCTCGGCAATTTATGTGCCAGTGCAGCTGGGGTGAAGTCCACACTCCTGAAGCTGCAAGCTCGCCGTACGTGGCTCCCCACCCCGTGTTGGAGGCATCTGTGCATACTATTGCATGTCTGGAGACCTGTCTCAGTGGCACCCCCGCCCTGAGAAAAGTTGGGTCTGACCACGGGGAGACGGCATTTCGGTGAGACGGCATTTCGGTGTGATCGTGACACGGTGAAAGCCGGTGAGCCACGCTCTCCTCGGGACTCGGTCGTGAAGCCAATGCTGAAGCGGTCTCATATGTAGCAAACCGAGCGGTGTTACAGCCGCGGCTGCTGCCATATGCCCCAGTAATTTCTGAAATTGTTTCAGAGGGACCGCAGTCTTGCCCGAGAACGTATTCAAGCAAGCCAGAATCGACTGGACGCGCGCCTCCGTGAGACGTGCTGTAAGATTGACCGAATCCAATTCCATGCCGAGAAAAGAAATCTTCTGTGTAGGGCACAGTTTGCTCTTTTCTCGGTTGACCTGAAGACCGAGACGGACGAGGTGTTTGAGCACCCGATCTAGATGAGTGCAAAGCATTTGACGCGACTGTGCTATAATGAGCCAATCGTCGAGATATGCCAAAATGCGAACACCGCTCTCTCTGAGGGGCTTCAAAGCCCCCTCTGCGACTTTCGTGAAGACGCGGGGAGAGAGAGAGAGCCCGAACGGTAAGACTTTGTACTGATATGCTCGACCCTCGAACGCAAAGCGGAGAAACGGCCTGTGTCGGGGAAGTATTGAGACATGAAAGTACGCGTCCTTCAGGTCGATGGCTGCAAACCAATCCTGTGGGCGAATGCATTGAAATATACTCTTCTGCGTAAGCATTTTGAACGGCATCTTGTGAAGTGCTCGATTCAGAACGCGCAGATCCAGGATCGGTCGCAACCCGCCGCTTTTCTTGGGTACAATAAAGTAAGGGCTGTAAAAACCTGCCCTCATCTCGGCTGGAGGAACCGGCTCGATCGCGTCTTTCGCCAATAAGACAGCAATCTCTGCACGTAATACGTGCGCATCTGCGGGTTTCACTACAGTGAAACGAATGCTCGTAAATTTGGGAGGTCGCCGGGCGAATTGTATCGCATAGCCGAGACGGATCGTGCGTAAAAGCCAACGCGACGGACTGGGAAGTTGCTGCCAAGCTTCCAGATACCGAGCGAGGGGAACTAACGGCACAATCGTAGTACCCGCGGCGAGCGGAACAGCGGTGCTCGATGACGCGCTCTCTTGGGCTGCGTTGACATGTGTATTGTGTGAATGAGCACTCACCTGAGTCCGCTGACGGATGGCTGCGCGGGGAAGACTCTGATGAAGATGTCTCGGTGCGCTCGACACATCCGCTGGCGAGAGAGGAGAGGGAGGACGTAGGGTTATGAGCCCATCCGTCACACCCGGCTGCCTCTGAAGACCTGGAGGAGGAAAAGGAATTCGCTCTTTTTGTGGTTCTGTGGGTGCCGGCTGAAAAGCCGGCGGAACGGAAATTAAAGAAAACCAAGGATTCCCCACCCGGTCCTCCTCCGGGGGGGGAGTGGTGCGTTCACCATCTCCCGAAGAGCGATCCCCTCCACCTCCAGGTCGCCCGTCTCAGGGCCGCTTAGATTTATGCTTTCCACCAGGCTTAGCGGGCTGAGCGGGCGGGGCGGGCTGCTGACGGCCGGTTCCTCGCTTCCTAGGACGGCCCCGATGAGGAACGGAGGCGGCCGTCGCCGCAGGACGCCCTCGGAGAGGGGCAGACTGAGGTGCCGACGTCGACGGGGCAGGTGTTGGTTTCTTTCGACGTGGCATGATGTTGGCAAGGGCCTCAGTCTGCTTCTGGGTGGCAGAGACCTGTTGTGCGAAGTCTTCCACCGCCTCGCCGAACAGGCCGGCCTGGGACACCGGGGCATTTAAAAGCCGGGTTTTATCGGCATCCCGCATGTCCGCAAGGCACAGCCAGAGGTGGCGCTCCTGGACCACCAAGGTGGACATAGCACGACCGACGGCTTGTGCGGTGGTCTTGGTCGCACGTAGCGCCAGATCCGTAGCCGCACGTAGGTCTTTAAAGACCGCCGAATCGTGACCTCCCTCGTGCAGGTCCTTCAGAGCCTTAGCCTGATGGACCTGCAACAAAGCCATGGCATGTATGGCTGAGGCCGCCTCCCCACAAGCCCGGTATGCAGACTCCGTCAGAGCTGACGAATGCCTGCAGGCCTGTGAGGGAAGGGTAGGACGGTCCTTCCAGTAGGAGACGCCGGCAGGACACAACTGCATCGCTACCGAACGCTCCACTGTCGGGATACCGGCATACCCTTTAGCGGCCCCCCCATCGAGGGAGGTGAGGGGTGATGGCTGATGCGGACGGTTCCGGGAGGAAAACGGGGTTTTCCACGTCCGAGTCAGCTCATCATGCACCTCGGGAAAGAAAGGCACTGGTGGGGAAGACTGTGAAGCCCGTGCAGCCCCAAAGTACCAATCGTCTAGGCGGGACGGTACGGGAGGGGGAGGAGCTCTCCACTCCAACCCGACCGCCTCCGCAGCCCGAGCGAGCATGGCCGTCATCTCCGGGTCGAGGTCGGGAACCGCAGACCTTCCCGAAGGAGGGAGAGGATCCGGATCCACGTCCGAAAATGACGGCCCCCCCTCCGATGTTACGACCGATACCGAATCCTCGGGAGGTCCGACAGAGGCAGAAAGCGACGCAGAACGCGCGCTCTCCGTCTCCATCGGAACCTCAGATGGTTGCGGATCCGGTGGCTGAGAGCCGCTGGACGAACCAGCTTGCCGATTCAGCACCGTGAGGCGGAGGTCGTCTCTCCGTAGCTTCACAGCCGCCTTCTTAGCGGTGATCAGCAACGGAGGGCGGCGTTCCCGGAGAAACGCCACACGACCCCGCAGATCCGCAAGAGTCAGGCTCTCGCACGCGGAGCATGTCCCTCCCACGAAAGCAGCCTCAGCATGCTGGAGACCCAGACATGAGAGACAGCGATCGTGTCCATCGCGAGGACCCATGTATTTGCCGCATCCAGAAGTCGAACACGGACGAAAAGACATCTTTAAAAAGACGCTTTAACGCCCGTGAGCAGTGAACGGCTGTCTTTAAAAAGACACAAGTTCAACTGCAGCTCTTTTAGGGGAAATCACTCTTTTAGCTGTGTAGTTGATGAAGCACACAGGGAGGAGAACGCACACACTCAAATAAAAGAGAGTGAAGAAGGTGGAACACTCCGCGAACCTCGCTGTGGTGCCCTCGCCCAACCAACTAAGCACGCAGAGATCTATCCAGAGGTAAGAGCAGCTTCTCGTGAGCAGTGTTTGTCTGCCAGCTTTCGAAGCTAAAAAGCTGATTTGATAACTGCACCTGCCGCTCATTAAATACCTGTGCGGCGGGGCGGCGCCGGCAAATGCAATTATCTGCATGCCAAGTTCATTGGCGTTTTAAAGGTTTCTCGAAGCAGATAGGTCACCCGCGAAGCGGTTCCCAATTCGTCGGTCACGACGTGACGTCGTAGTGACCGACTGAAAGGGAACCAGAACTGCTAAAAAAGCTACAATGTATAATTTTTTTGCTTATGGTTCAGACTAAAATTCCGAACTACAGATGTGAAAACACCCTTAGAAGCAGAAAAGACATGGAATGTATATGAACACTGTTGCTTTAAAATACTGTCAAACATCCAACAAAGAAATTAGTATCTTTATTTATGTTACTGTCATTTAAAATATAGGCTAATAGATTTATTAAAACAAATATATGTGGTTTCCACTCAAGTGCTCAGTCATTAACAGCTTTGATGAGATTCCTATTACTCTTTTGCAGACTGGGAACAAATTACTAGACACTTCTGAGTATGTGATGAGTGACTATGTTCTCTCTCTCTCTCTCTGTCTCTCTCTCATCAGGACCTCCAACCATCTCAAGTACGCAGACTCATCAGGCTCCTCACGGGGAAAAGGGACAAATCAAATGTTTCATCCGCAGCACGCCACCCCCGGACCGCATTGTGAGTTATTCAACTCTCTCTTTGACTCAGCTCAGACAGGATTGCAGCTGTTGTGTGGGAGTTTGCTGTTGTCACATGGCTTATGCGACTCCATTAGACTCAGTAAACACAGTCCAATAATGCATAACGCTCGTGAGTTACGATCTGTTTAATAAATGAAATTGCATCTCGAATCATTTGTTTCCTCTCGATGAGCGAACGAGTATTAGACATGGCAGGCTTACACCCTTAATTTCTCATTTAATGCATGCTTATGCCCTGTTACCGCAGATCCAATTAGGATTTACCACTCTTAGATAAACTGTCTCCTCTTCAGGCCAATTTCTCATTCATTACTCACTCTTGTGTGTGAACGTGTGTTTGTGGATGTGTGCATGGAAATGCATAGGTAATCTTTGTTCACTGTTTACTCTTGTGGCTTTACTTTTATTGCAATGCTATTTCTAAATGTCAGTTGAACGGGAAAGGCCGCTGCTGTGGTCCGGAACAATCAGTAATAACTTTGTAAGTGTAATAATGCACTTAAAGCAGGCGAAAGCAAACTGGGGTTTCTACTCCCTGCTGAAAAGGCCGGCTTACAGATGAATTTTAATGCTAGTTTAGGGTGGCTAGTGCGAGCTTTGTGCAACTCCTATGGACTATGCTTACATTGCTTGTTTGTCTTTTCTAGAGATTGATAGCTGGAGACAGTGTGAAAAATATACAGTTTATTAGCATATGGGTTCAAAACGACATGAGGATACGTAAATAATGACTTTTAATTTTTAGAACCCTGGTTGCAAGCACACCACTATCCAGCAGTCCTGGTTCCTTGAACAAGTTTTTTTGTTTTTAATCAGGCATGGTCATGGAAGGAGACAGTCTTAGAGTCTGGGACATCAGGTCGCTACACGGTGGAGACGGTTAGCACAGAAGACGGAGTGATGTCCACCCTTACCATGAGCAACATCGTACCCGCTGACTTTCAGACCATCTACAACTGCACAGCCTGGAACAGCTTCGGATCCGATACAGAGATCATTCGACTCAAGGAACAAGGTGGGATTCAAGGTCCGCCAGGTTTTACCTTCTCTTCTTTAAAACATGTATGATGCAGAGCCGGTTTATCTGGTCTGTGTGGTGCTACTTGATTTCCACCTCTAATTTGTTGTCTAGTTGACAAGCAGTGGTTAAAGGGCCAATATTATGTCATTTTTTTGCAACATGTAATATAAGTCTCAGGTGTGACTAGAATGTGTCTGTGAAGTTTCAGCTAAAAATGCCCCACATATCATTTGTAAAAGCATGTCCAAAATGCTACAAAAATGCAAAAGTGTTATTTTATGTTTGTACCTTTAAATGCAAATAAGCTACAGCTCTTCTCTTCCTTTTCAACAGACAGTGAGCGTTTTTGGTTACAAACGTGCTAAGAAACACCTTTAGAAATTTATTTAGGTCAAGTTAACCAGTCAGTCAGTGGCTGTGGGCGAGGCTTTGTACTGTAAGTGTGACATCACATTAACAAGATAATCTAAACAGCATGCCTAATGAAACAGCTCTGATTTAATGGGGATTAAAAAAGGAGTGGGAGGATTTTTTTTCATTTTAGGGTGGTTGTGTTCACACACTGACAGTACACATTTATGTCCAAACTTTATTTTGCATAATATGGGCCCTTTAAAACCAAAATTATTGTGAAGGATTAAGATGGAAGCTAATAATATTAAGCTGTTGATAAAAGGTTTCATTATTATATCAATGTGGCATCACAGTGATGTATGCTGTGTGGGTTGTGTAGCCTGCTACATGGTTTTCATTTAAGCATTTTAATCTGATTAGCAAGTGCATTTAAATCCAATAATCTCTCTAAGAAAGTTTATTTACTCCAGTATTTTTTGTTCAGCTTTAGCTAAATGGTTATTTCAAGGCAACAGCAATTATAATTGCACATTTAACTGCAAGCTTAATAAATCGTATGAATTTATTAACAACACTTAGCACTGTTTGTTAGCAAGCTTAACACAGAGATTACGTTTCTCTCTTGTGCATTTCATAAAACATATCTTCCGAGCATATCTCTTCTATTGTGGCTTTATACATTATATTTTATTCCTGTGTACAAGAGGTGTCATCATTGCTGATGTTTTTGAATACAGTAAAGGAAGTATAAATGGGAATTTATTGCGTGGCAATGCATGAGTTGTAATATATACTTTATAGTAATAAAAATGGTCTAGGTGAAACTTATTGTGCCTCGGCCACTAATTAACCAAAGTCACAGCTTCTTAAAGCATCATGGGACTGTCACAATTCACTGTCACACTACACCCACATTGCATGTAAAGGTGAGTGATAATAACTAAGGCAGGGCTTGGTTTCTTCACTTTGAAGACGTGTAAAGCATGCCATGAGCTAAAAGTGAGTAATAATTATAGAATATCGGCAAATTTTCATGTAAAATTATCTGTGCTTTTAATGCAAGGTGATAAAGGTGTTAATTCTCTGTTCTGGTCCCACATAAGTCCCACATTTGAGGTGCGCTTGTTTCTTTGTCACCAAATTCTTATTTGTAGCACATTTGTGCTGACAGGAAACGTCATAAAATGTCATAAAACCTGCATAAGCTGGTTTGCTGGTTTTAATTAGACACGTTTCTGTCAGACTGGGAGATAAGCTAGACCAGCTGAAGACCAGTTTGGCCAAGCTGGAGGCCATATGGACCAGTTTGAACCAGCTTTTTCCTCAGCTTAAATATTCTTCGATTTGAGCGTTTACCTGTTGGTTCCTCGAGTCGTGTTCATGCTGTGTTATTGTAGAAGGCTTTGTTTTGTTTTCCAACAGACTCCCTCCCGGTTGCTGTGATCATCGGCGTGGCAGTCGGAGCTTTCGTCGCTTTCATCGTCCTCATGGGAACCATCGGAGCGTTTTGCTGCACGCGCTCACAGAGAAGTATGCACCTCCCAGCCAATAGCGTCTTGCATGTCCATCTCTGAAACACACTAAGTGCTCCTCAGTCAGAGTCAGAGAAGGATGTTAGCCTGCTCATGTCACTTCACAGAAACCTGTATCTTCTGCATCTGCCTTTCTGTCTAGACTCTGGGATGAATTTACTAAACACTTGTGTTGCTTTTACGTGTGGTATCGCAGTGCAAAATACTGCATTTGATTCACTAGCCACTACCCAGGTGTTAAATATGCAGATTTTGTTTTAAATTAACACTTCGTAGTCAATGTTGTGCTAACGCATTGCCTTTCAATTAAATTTGGTTAAACACAACACTCAAAGCAACTGAGGAGTTCGCCAACGTGTTTTCTTGTAAATTGGAATTTTTATAAGGTTTTTATGTTTAGGTTCAGTAATGTAATTGAAATGCCTTTTTCACAAATGTCACTTTTGTCATTTCATGGTTATTTAACAAATTTGACTGTCTTTCTCTGCAAACCCCTCTAAGTGTAAGCCGCTTTTTTGGACAAGAGATAGTTGCAAAATTATTAAAGATGCATCTAAAAAATTCCAAATAATAAAAGTCAGAAATTAAGAAACTAAATCACTAGGGGGTGCTGTTATGCATATAACTGCCACATTCAGATTCAGGTCCTCCCAAGGGACACAAGTTTAAGGCCTAGTCCAGAGTTTTTCCTCCAAAAAAATCCCGTCCACACATGCTCGGTTTAAAAGAAATCTCTGTCCTCATGAAAAAGCAAAAACATGCTATCAAGCGCTGTCAAGAGCATGTCACGCCAGCAGGCGGCAGTATAGCCCAAATCGTAAAGCCACCTTGGCCAATCAGAAGCCTAACAAAAGTGCAGCGCAAGGCAAAAAACCCGGTTTTTCTGTCTACACGACAACACTACAACCGGTGTTTCTTAAAATCCTCACCCTGGCATGGGTTTTGTAAAAATGTTGATACATTGTTGATACTTGATACTGCGTTTTCGTGTGGACAAACGACTAAATCGGTTATAAAAATACCTGTGTTCGTGTGGACTAGGCCAAAGTGTAATACACGGCCATTTTGCACACCAGCATTCATCCAATTAATCTTTTGGAGGACTTTGCTGAAAAAATCAATATGGCAGCAAAGTATTTCTGAATGCCCTGAATCCGGGATTAAGCAGATTTAAAGCGAAAGGGTTTGATGAATAAGAGCATTCAGTCAATATTATCTAATTTTATGGTGTTTATACCATCCATGGAAAGCAAACCATGTAATGGACACTAAAGCAATGTTAATTTAAAAAAATGTTTTTAATAACTTTAATCATGGCAGATGTAATTCGTCAAGTGTTGGAGAACGTTTTGGAGTATTTTGGGTTGTACACATAGTACATTCCCATTCAGATATTTTAAAACACTCGACTGAAATGTTTCTCAAGATCTTCTCAAGATTTAAAATAAAAATGGATGAATTGGACCAAATAATGAAGAAAAGCAACAAATAAAAGCCTCGAATATGACAACTCCTTTAACTCTTTCGCCGCCAGTGTTTTTAAAAAAAGTTGCCAGCCAGCGCCAGCGTTTTTCATGATTTTCACAAAAGTTTAATGCCTTCCAGAAAATGTTCTTCTTTAAATATATAAACATACAATATACCAAATGAAAGAACAGACCCTCTGCTTTCAAACAAAAAAAAAAGTTTCATCCTACCTTCAGTGTTTCTTTTGTAATCAGCTTTTGAATATGAGTAGGTTTCTGCAAAAAAACACATTTTGAGCAAAAAGCTGAAATAATTCAATTTTTGTGACGGACTTTTCATAGAGATCCCATTCAGAGCGATCTTTAAAACAGACACGGACATGCAGCCACTTGCCATAGGGCAATACTTCCGGATTTAAAAAGTTGCGGAAGGTCGCCACCTGGTGGATAATAGCAGTATTGTGAAAGGCCGGAAATACTCGTCATTGACAGGGAAGCGTTTTCTCTTGATTGACGAGATATCTCGTCAATGGCGACGAAAGAGTTAATATTGTTTAAAATGCATCTCAGGGTGAAATGCAAAACACCTTCTCGATAATGTGTAGCAAACATACCTATTATTCTGTAATGTGGAAAACATAGGTGAGAAAATAAAAAAAATTAAAAACCTTTAAATTATAGTGTAGCCGAGCATGTTTTTGCCTTTTGAGAGTTAAATCATGTGTGTAATGTAGTGATGTTTTACCAGTATGCTGGTATAAATTGTATAAATTGTGCTTAGCACATATTTTGTGGGCATGTTTTTTGCATAATAACTCTACCAAACCAGCAAAAAACTTAAAAAACAAACATTCAGTAGGTGTGATTCATGCTTAGTGAATTACTTGCTTGTTTTTTGTTTACCGCGGTCATCCTGTCATAATTAGAAAAGAAAGCTGCGCATCCTTGTACAATGTCATTGTACATTTGTGGCATTCATAGCGTTGAGCATGTTGTTGTTGTATGCCACAGAAGACGCTCACCTGGTTATGCCTACACTGCCCACCTCCATCTGTGCTCAGCAGAGAGAACTTGCAAGCAAACTTAAGACAGAAAGTAAGACATATTACATGACCGTCACAAATTTTCAATAAACATTGTTCTTCAGTGCGTCAATATACGCTGTTTGATATTCCTGTATGTCTGCTTTCTTAAGGGTTTCTCTTATCTTTGGTGCCTTCAAGTCCTCATGGAAAGTTGCTATTTATGAGTTTGGAAGTAGACATTTTTACAATAGACATAATGGCAATTTTTTGAGCAATTTTGTTACAGTAGTACAAAAAATAAAGATGCACTTTACCTGTGCTATTGAGGCTTTATATATGTGACCCAGTCTGTCAAAACATTATTTCTAAGAAAAAAAACTGTCCTACATAATTTAAAGAACATTCTGTGAAGATAACCTTGATATCTTTAATATTGACTGAATATGACCATGGCAAATATAATATTGAAATGAGTGTAATATCAGTGATTAAAATCAAACATTGATTCTCCCAATCTCATCATTAGATTATGAGACGTTAGCCTGGATTCACAGACAGGGTCATGTATTTCATTAAAGGGTATTGTGGGAGATTTTGTCATCAAATTGGCCTCACCCTACTGAAAAAAAAAACCAGGTAAAACCAGCATAAGCTTTTATCTGGTCTCCCTGCTTGGTTTTGCTGGTGTAGCAAGCTGGTTTTGGTCACTTTTTAAGCTGGAAAGACCAGCTTGCCCACCAGCTTGACTATCTTTGCCAGACTGGAAGGACCAGTTTAAACCAGCTACCAGCTTATGCTGGTTTTAGCTGTTTTTTCAGTAGGGAGTTTCCGAAAAGCTTAAACTTCTTTGTTAACATTACGTAAATTTGTTAAAACTAAATGTCCAGTCGAACATTCACAATTAGAATCAAACATTCGCACTTACAATTAACTACAGTATCAACTATCAGTATTATTTTTTACAAGTAAATATGACATTTGTAAGCTGTACGCTGATCTCATAAATGCAATCAATCCGACATGACTTGAAGGCAGCATTACATTTTAGGACCTCTTGTTAAGGCAATGTGAAGTGGCATGGTATAGATTCCATTCTTTGTAATATTTCACAACAGTACGTTCCACAACTGAAGTAACATATGTTTTTTTCTTAGACCTCAAAGGCGTTGTATCAGCCAAGAATGACATTCGTGTGGAAATCGTGCACAAGGATCACAATGCGGCCCGAGAAAATGAGGAACAGTCCAGCATGAAACAGCTCATGGTAAGTACGGAGAGAACATTATAAACACTCCTTCACATTATCCCATCAGCGCCCCCAAATCAACAAGCTAGCTCATTATGCTAGTCCCTGTCACATCCGTAGCTAATGAATGCTAATCATCCCCACCCTAACACTAATAGCGCCCCTTTCCCTCGCCACCGCTAACTAACGTCAAACCCATGAATAATGCAGTATAAGCGAAAGCGCCCTGCTGGCCCGAAGGCCTATATTTAGCGCTCGGCCTGAAAATCCTGGGAGGACATAGGATAGCTGGATGTGGAAGTGTACATTTTCTCCTGCAGGGCGAAGTGAACCTTTGTCAAAACATGCAGTCGGCATCTTCGGATATTTTACTCACTGCCACGCATGCCTTAGAGGCCCAGAATCAATTATGTCTATGTTTTAGAATGTAAAACATAACTCAAGACAAGAAAGTTGGGCACAAATATAAATAGGGTTGCCTTGCAAATTTTTGCTAATGACATGAAAAATATTCATAGAAAATTGCCCCAGTTAAAGTCAATTCGGTGGAATATCATTAAGCTGTTTTGGAGTAAAGCTGCAAAGGGAGATTGGGAAGAGAGAGAGTGAGTAATCCAAAGCTGTGTTGTTTTTAACAGATTGAGCGGGGAGAGTTTCAACAGGAGTCAGTTCTGAAACAACTGGAGGTCCTTCAGGAAGAGGAGAAGGAGTATCAGCACATCAAGGTATTGTAGACCTCCATAAAAGTTCACATAAAATCCGAAACCTTCATTTTACTACTTTATTACACGGCTCTCTGAAATGCTAGATCTTGATTGGCCAGTCGCGACATTCCAAGGTTAGTTCTTTTCAGATACCTGTAACTACCACTAATAACACCCTGTAACCTGAATGCTGCAAATCATGTTGACAGGAGTTTAATATTACATAAAATTCTAAATAAATATGTATTTTAATAACATACTCGGGTTTATATTTACAAATGATTAAACCAAATAGTGTGTCTGTGACATTTACACGTCTTGTCTTATCTTAAAACCGAAAGTAAACATGTTTTCCTCAGGGAAGGTCTGTGTTTGTTAAAAATTGATAAATAAAAAAAAATCAAATCAATATTTAATGCACTTTACATTACTTATGAGGTAAACAGCCGTGTAATAAGCGGCATAATGTACAGCTGGTTGTTATCGTGAAATGTGAAATGGAGGTCTTATATCTCCAATAACAACCTACTGCATATACATTATCCCTTACATCAGTGGCGGTTCTAGACAAATTTCACTAGGGGGTCCAAGGAGGGGCCAGTGTTTTACCAGAGGGGCACATAAAAAAATGGCAAGAAATTATATTTAAAGATTTTAGGGCTGGTTAAACGAATTAGTTTAAGACAGGACTAGGCCTTAGTTTAATTAGGAAATATAACTAGTTTTAACAAACATGCCTTACTAAATACATAACTTGTGTGCATTTTGAAGCAAAACAAAGGGCACTGATGTATTTTAAGATATGTCAGTACAAGTTGTTTTCAGTTTGGACAGCTCTTTCATTAATTTTAGTCTAGGACTAGTCTAATCCCTTTCCGGGAAACTGCCCCGTAAACTTTATTTTACTTTACAATCAGATAAATATTTATTTAATACAAGAGTGAGTGCAGGTGCAAAAGGGGAGCTTGGTTCTTTTCTAAAGCCCCCCAACCGAAAATCATGTAAGCCTACTCAATAAACTTTATAAAATGCAAACTTTTATAAAGACAAACGTTTGTTTTAGTTTACATTTAAACACACATTGCTAGACAGTTAGGGACCACAATCTAATCAGTATTTAAAATAATATTTATTTTAAAATATAAACATTTGTATATGTAACATTTAATTATATTCCTCCAATTTTATGCACGTATATGTAAGAGCATAATTACAGCGCTTTTTACAATGTGTAAACTTTAAAAGGTTAGCGAGATGTTGGTTTTGCCGGTTGTTGATGAGTAACAGCTGTGAATGATCACAACGCGCTTAAGCAGCTACGTCACAGGAGAGCAAGTGAACAGTGTCCCAATGTCAAGTCAGCTAGAGTCCTTACCAGTGCCCAAACCTGCATACACATTCTCAATAGTGATGGGCAGTCCGGCTCTTTCCATTGATACGGCTCTTTCGGCTCAAGCTCCGGCTCTACATTTTAGTGATGGCAGTCCGGCTCTTTTCATAGATTCGGCTCTTCTGGCTCGGCTCCCTTAGAAGAGCCGGCTCCCCTGCATGCGTCTGAAGATTCGGCTCTGCTCGTTCACTAAAAAGAATCAGCTCTTAGAGCCGGCGTTCGCGAACGACCCATCACTAATTCTCAACATCAGGAGATTGGAAACTAATTGAGACACTCGCCGGGCAGCACTCGCAGCAAACGCAGGCGGCTACAGTGACTGGGTGCGCCGCTCTAATTTGCCCGTGTAGAACGTTGCGTCGCATTAGTTCCGCTTTTGGCGCTCGCGTGTAAAATCTAAATAAATTTATACTTTTTTATTTGGTCAGCACGGGGTGGCCACAGGGGTGGCCAGGGACATGTCTACAGAGGCACGGGCCACCCTTGGCCTCCGTGTAGAACCGCCACTGCCTTACATATATTGAAAATGCTGATCATTTAAGATAAATAACAGTGATTACGCTTTTTAGCAGTATTTCTCAATGGCCTGAGGCCAGGATTAAGCAGATTTAAAGCGAAAGTACAGTATTTGATGGGCATATAAAAAGTGCTAAGATCACGGTTAAAGGAAAAGTTCACCCAAAAATAAAAAATAAATGTCATCTTTTACTCACTCTGATGTTTTTCCAACCTGTATAAATTTCTGTGTTCTGATGATCACGAAGGACGATATTTTGAGGAATTTTTGTAACCAAAGCGTTCATGAGCCCCATTTACTTCCATAGAATAGTTTTTCCTACTATGGCTCATGATCGCTTTGGTTACAAACATTTCTCAATATATTTTCCTTCGTGTTCATCAGAACAAATACATTTATACAGGGTTTTAACAACATAAGAGTGAGTAAATGATGACAGAATTTAAATTTTTGGGTGAACTATTACTTTAAAATCCTTATCTAATTTTTCACGGAGGTGTTGTATATGGCATTTGCATCTGAGCTCCTCATATGTCAGGGCTAATTGTTTTGAGATTTGACAGCATAAAAAGCATTTTAGTCTGAGACTAGGTTTTAGCTCTTTCTGGGAAACTGACCCTTAAACAACTTTCACAAGTGATAAAAACAGTCAAGGTAACATCATGCAGTATTAACTCCTTCCCCTCCAGCCTTTTTTAAGTCGAATGCATTCTCTGGAATCCTCGCCTTCTGATTAGTTGCCACTGAACGTTCCCGCTTTGCGATTGGTTGCCACCGAACCGCGTCATAACGCATTACCATAAAGTTATGTCAATATATGTGGCGGCATTTGCACCGTTTTTTTTTTTTTTATATAGGCTACTTAAATGTATATTTTAATTTTTTTTTAATAAAATGAATACATAATCACTCTTCAATCAACATTAACTGAATTTAAAGATTATCTACACTTATCTGAAAACTTTCTGAAGCAGAATTCTTGGCACTTGTAAAAACTAATGTTAACCTAATTTTCAGGGGTTGTAAGTCTTTAAAATTAACAAAGCTCTTGAGAACCGTGAGAGAATCGTGATCTTTATTTTAAGCAAAAGGATCGTGATTCTCATTTTATACAGAGTCGTGCAGCTCTAATAGACCCTTTTACAGTTGGTAAACATTGTGACGTATTTGTGTGGGCGGGGCTTAGCTGGAGGCAGAAAGAGCCGCAGAGGCTATGTTGACAAGCTTAAACGAGCATGTTTTAGGAGGGATTTATTAAAGATGGATGCAGAATTTGGCTTAGGATCTGTCCGAATATGTACAGTCACTGATTCTGGGGGACCGTGACAGGTATTTTTGTAAATTAACTCTTGCGATTTTAACCAGGTTTTAGATATTTCCTAGACAACATATGAATTACTTTCAGGTGGATTTGGGTAATTTTGTCTAGGCTTACTGTCTTATGTAACCTATCACTGGGCTAACTATGATTAGCAATGTGGATTATTTTAAGAGACTATTCAAACGATGGCATACACATCTATCGCTGTATGTTTGTTTAACATTTAAGCTAAACAATAGCGCGGTTGGCGACTTTTCACCTATAAAACAGAAACTTGCTGATTTGTACTAGATAAAACCAACACACCAGTACATATGCATAGATTATTTTACCTGATATGAAGTGTGCACTGCAAACACGAGTATTATTTATGATCGTCTCCGTCTAGTCTGTACGCCGTATTGCATTCAACCACAATTGTGAAGAAATGTCTGCCGGGATCCGGTAAAACTTTATTTTTGAAACAAAAGTGCTGTTCCTTCTAATCTGGCAGCCAAAAACACAACAAGATGACATTTTAAAGTCAAAAACTCAAACTTTTAGCGTGTCGGCTTGCCTCCAGCTAGAGCGGTGACGTCACAGTGATGTGGGTGATAAAGGGGTCTATATTCTGCTAGGTTCATGTATATTTATGACCACAACTGTTTGTACATTATATGTAAAAATAAATGTGTTCAGTCTACAGTACAGATAACTAAATAATTTGTGAAAGAGTTTGGTTTGGAAGTGTGGTTTAAGGTACACTTTAAGATAGTTAAAATAATGTTTTGTTTACAATGATGATCAATCTGCTTATTATTGCTATTGAAAAATATAATCAGAAAGTGAAATTGTTGTGAGAAGAAAGACAGCAGACGTCTTTAAATAAATGCTTTAGCTTATAGAAAAAGCATTTTATTTCAACATTCAGCTATGAATTACAGTAGCAAAAGCTGTTGTGGTTTTATAATGTGGAGTTTTAGTTTATGTTAGAAAATTGCTTAGAAGATTGTCAGCCTAAACCAATTATTTATTTCAAAACAAAATATTCATTGAAATCTTATTATCAGGTATAATTACTCTCTAAACATTTGTACCTATTATTAAATACTGTAAGTGTTCTGATACAAATTCACAAATCAACCAATTAAATTATAATCACAAACAATTAGTTATAGTAACATTTATAATATACATACATATCATTTTTATGATCCTACAAAATTTTAATAACCATGCCAACTCACAGTATCTAAAGTCTGCTCTCTATGAGACTGATTCGTACCCCACATGTAGATAAGCGCCTAAAATGAGCTGTGTGAAGATGGACGTCCCTGCACAGATACAGAGAACACACAATCCCTGTCGTCTGATAAAACACACCTTTCTGGAGCTGTCATTGAGAAGTCACCTAACAGTGATTATCGTCTCTCCCCTGTGAGATCTGGCTTTCTCAAAATGGCATTCACATCCATGCCGTGGCGTCTGTTCTGCTTCTTGGCAAACGTGCCTAGATAGCACCCAGACAACCACAGCAGCCATGGCATCAAGTTGTTTCACTTGATATTTTTTTTCTATTCTGAATAGAAATTAGAAATTCTAATTAAAGATGGAAAGTACAGACTAATTGCTATCGCTGTTATATGAGATTGTGTATCAGGAATGGTTGCTTAGTAAGCCTTTGGTTGAATAACATTTTGATGTTACTATTATAAATGGCATTTTTACTATGATGCATGAGACAAACCGTTGCTTTCTGATGGCATGTTTCTGTTCTGTAGTAACATTATATCAGCATTCATAAACATTAAACAGAGAACAGCCACATTAATGATACACATGTTGGACAGCAAAAAAGGTGCAATAAAATTGCAGAGAGTCTTATGTGTGACTGCAAACACGTCCCCGGGATGGGGACATTGTGACATTGCTTGGGATCAGTACCAGAACATGTCATGTGTGAACAAAAGCCAAGAAATATCATTCACCAGCTTAATCAAAACAGTGCACGCTAGTTTATGATCAAAGCAGGCACAGCTGTTTACAATATGTATTTACATTTGAATAGAGGTGTGTTACCGTTTTGTAAATTATTTAATAAAACACCTCTCCTTCTTCTTCGTTGAATAACTACCCTCCCGGGGGCTCACAAGAGAGTAAAGAGTCCATCGAATGAACACTTCAAGATCTTCCCGATAGTAGTTGGTACATCCGGGTACTTTTCGCCTACTGTTTTTAGAATACTATGTATTCGGACATAATACTCGCCTCGCCTACTGCTTTTCGCCTACTATATAATATGAAATTAGGCGGACGCAGCCTAGATCTCCAGGAACAGGGTTGGGGACCACTGTTATAGAGTATTATAAAATGTTCGACTGAAAAAAGCTGCAAAAGCTCTTATGATTTGAGGTGTTAAATGCTTCACTATTATTAAATAATACATTTTATACATTTGACATTTTATGTTCATTGCGTCTTCTTTCTAGGATCCCACTAATGGATACTACAGTGTCAACACCTTCAAAGAGCATCATGGTACCCCAACCATCAATCTGGCAGGAAACCAGACCACAGAGATCCGCCGAGATCCAGGCACAGCCACCACCGGCAAGCAGCGGGTTCCCACAGGAATGTCCTTTACCAACATCTACTCTACCTTGGGTGCTGGGCCCAACCGCCTTTACGACTACAGCCAGCGGTTCGTGTTGGGCATGGGCAGCAGTTCCATCGAGCTGTGCGAGCGAGAGTTCCAGCGGGGATCGATGAGCGACTCCAGCTCATTCCTGGACACGCAGTGCGACAGCAGCGTGAGCAGTTACAGCAAGCAGGATGGCTACGTGCAGTTTGACAAGGACAGCAAGGCCTCTGCTTCGTCTTCATCCCATTACTCTCAATCTTCATCCCAGAACTCAGACCTCACGCGGCCGCTGCAGAAACGCATGCAGACCCATGTCTGACCTGGGCTGCCTGGAGATGGACAGAAGAATATCAGAGGAATCCAGTGCTGGGTTTGGCCAAAAGGGATTGAAACCCTCCGAGACACAAATCAGGAACTAGTTCAAGCACATCTAGCACACCATATTATTTCCCCCTACTTTTTTGCTTAATATATAATTCATATTTGTCTAAATGTTATTTAACAGCTCTCAGAAGCCTTACCGTATTTTTGAGCCTACTGACTTTCCCAATGCTCTAAATGTCTAGGCCAAAAACTTCCGTGTGCCACAGTGATGTTACTTGCCAACATAGAAAGAAAAAAGGATGTGAACTCAATCAGTGTCCTTGCTCGTAGTTCCAATGACTTGAATCGGCTCCGGATGAATAAAAACGCATAGCAACTGGGATTGCGAAAAATGCCATAGTCGGAGTCTTTGAAGAGAGCTGATGAAGGCTACATGCACTCATCTGCACTAGAGGACAATGCTCTTGTGCTCCTGTACATTTAAGCACAACTGTCAAAGTTGTATGTACGATTTCTCAATGTCACTTCTTTATCCACAGCTAGATAAACAAAAGGAAACCAGAACAAAAGGACAACAAAATAAAACTGACAATGAAGTAACTAACAACAGAACTGGTGGATTCTGGCACTTCTGACAAAGGTTATTTTGACAAAAATGTGAGAATCGTACTTGAATGATCCTAAGCTGTTTGTTTATGATTCAAAGATAAGATATATTGTGTTCTGTGATAATCTTTCCTTCTTTATTTCTTCCTGAACATTCTTAATGTTCAACATCTTAACCTTATAGTTTGAATTCATTACCTGCTGGATTCGAATTGGGGTTATGGGATCTTTTATCTCCTTAATTTTTGCCTTGAGTGCACTGAGACTTTTCCCACTTTTTTAAAGCTGAAGTGTGTAATTCATGGATCTCCAACCATGCTCCAACACACCTGCCTGTAATTTTCAAGTAACCCTGAAGTACTTGATTAGTTGGTTCAGTTGTGTTTGATTGGGGTTGGAGATCCCTGGTGTATTTTGCTTTGCACCACTAGAGTCATTCAGTGGATTTGCAGAAAATAAACAGGTTTCGTGAATTCCATTGGCCATACGGATAGACCCACCTTAGGCCCAGGCCATTGATTGAGCCAGTGGTGCTGTGTCAGGATGGTTCGGATGTAATGTGTACAGTAATCTGTTGATGGGACCACAGAGACACAGTCAAGTTGCAAATGGCTTATGTTGGCCTTTGGATATTAAGAAAATGTTTTACAATTACGCACTTAAGCTTTAAATGCTATTATTTCTGACAGAATTTGGTTTGGTGTGCATAATGCACTGGGGAACAACTAATGGGAGCGCCATGATGTTCGGATTTAAACAAAGAAACACTATGTCCCGTCTATGTGAAGTCAAATTATAGTGCTTCAAAATCAGCCTTTCAATACATAAAATGCCATTTAAACTTGTGCTAGATATATTTTCGAATTGCTTCTGTCTTGCAAGACACAAATTTAGATCTGACTAGATGATCTGTGTACTGTTCATGTGGTTGACATTGGACTGCACTGCATTGTGTTCTCTCACTGTTATAAGTGAGCAGTTTGTGTACATTTTTGAATGGGGAAGGGGCATTTATGTTTAATGTAAATGGGTGTTGTTTTTTCTGTTTCTTTTGTTCATTTTCTCAATATTTTAGTCTAAAGAACTGAATTGCAATCTACGACACTACTGATGACTCGTGCACTTCTACCATGTTAAGTAAAATCGCTCTTACTTCCAAATCAGTGTAATGAAATCAAGCTAGCATTGCATTATATGGGATGTGCAGACACAAACACTCTAATGATATTCGGTGAAGCTGTAACTTTGTTTTAAACACTGTGCTGTACTAGAAACAATGAGATCAATTATAATGTGCGATAAAGCTAACGAAACTGATAAACCTCAGATAGAAGCTCAAACAGGAAACCCTGTCTATCTTTGAATTACTACACAACTACACATCTAGATTGACAGACTTCCTACAGACAGTTTTTAACATGTTGCAACAATTGGATGCATCTTTCTACGTTCTCAAATATAGTGCCGCAGGGATGACGTATTTTTCTAGGCAAAACCCGAAGGGTGTTTTTAGTTCCAACATCCGGAAGTCAATTTGTTTTGTTTTAAATATCTTGAAAATATCTTGGGCTTGTGTAAACCCAAGATATTTTCAGGTTTTATTCCACAACATAAAACACACAAGTAATACGCTCATGAATTTTAAAGCTTTTATGTTTTTTAAAAAGCGTGGTTGCTACATGGGACTACAGACATTATCAGGCACTTTAAACATTATTACCCATGAAGATTTTAAAACCGCAAAATGGGCACAATTCCCAACAACGATTCATCATTACAGAGTTTCCTTAACTGAGGATGTGTTTTAAATGTTTTTAATAAAGTTTTAAAGAGCTTGGTGGTGATGATATTAAGGTCGAGGGGCCATGGTATAGTTTACTTGAAGCATAAGGTTATATTAGCTTTAAATTTCTAGTAAACGCATTTAGACAGTGAAATTCATAAAAGTTGTGTCTTTCCAAAAGTCTATGGGAAAAATTAATGGAATTTTTGTCGAGGAAACCAGTGACCCGCTAACTTCCAGGTTGGCCTGCAAAAATACGTCATCCCTGCAGCACACTATTGTCAGTACTTATTTGCATATCTAAGGGGCTGTTTACATGACACTTATCAACAAAAACTGAAAACTTTTTTTATACGGTTGGGGCCTAAAAACGCAAACTTTTTAAAACAGATTTTAAAGTGCAAGTTTTTGAAAACGATACCATTATCATCTTTGTGTAAACTACAGAAACACAAATTTGTTAAAACAGTGATGTCACACGCATTACATGTTCTGACATCTTGTGATATCGCCAACTACTGGACAGGCATGCATAATACAGCATTTTTAGTTGTTTTTCACATACTGAAGCAGTGTAAACAGAGATTTTCTTTTTGACAACGTTGAGAAGTAGATCGATGCATAAACGTACCCTAAAGCCGCCTTTCCACTGCACACAACGGCTGTGTCCGAAAACTTAGGCAGCTGACTTGTTGCCTCGCTGCCTCATGAGGCAATGACTTCGGAGGCATGAAGGCAGCTAAGAGAAACGCTTTTGGACACACTTCATAGGCAGCGTGTTTGAAATATAAACAGAGAGCGCCTTTGTGATAACTAATCACATATTTGAAAACTACAATACTAATTTCTTGCTAAAAAGCAATTAAAAGGTGTAAAAAGTGAAAATATACATTTATTTACACTAAATTTGTGCTCCAGCCGCTTTCTTGGCCGCCATTTTATTTTTTTTAAACTCGCCCAGGCTTGACCAACCACATTCCCCATGCGCACAGATTCATAGAATTGTGGGACAGGATGAAGGAGGTATCTCAGGAGACAGGAAGTAAACCTAGCATTGGATTCGGACATACCTTGATGCCTTCCTGCCTTGGAATGCTGCCTCAGAAGGCAGCAATTTAGTTTCCGAACGCAGCCAACATTCGGAAACGATTGTCGGAGTTCGCCCCCTAGTGGCAGTCGTAATGATGTTTCAGTTTAATCGTAACATGGGAGAGAAGCTCATTCCAGAGGCATAAAACAATAAACAGCTATGCGACATAGACTGATAATATGTTTTGGAGAGAATATATGGAGACAAGATTAAAATAAAAACGTATACATATTAATAATGTATTACTTTTCAGTAATCAACAGTTTTTTTAAGGATTCAAGTGTTACTGATAAAGTTAAACAAAAAGGATTAAATTATTTTCACCTCGCACAGTGTTTTGATTGTAATACATCACGTCTGGTCAGCGCACAAGTAAAAAAATTTTAATGGATCTAACTGTCAAAATTTATCCGAAAATTAAGTATTTTCACCTCACGCAGCCCCTTTGCGACTCTACATAGGGAATGAATGACTTCCGATTTATCGGCCGTCATATGTCGTGTGCAGTGGAAAGGTGGCTTAAGACTTCGGCCACAATTCCAGTAATTTTGGTCCATTTACCAAATTTGCGCCATTTGCAATGGGCACATATAATATCTCAAATCATTCAACGTTTTTTGTTCTGCAAAAAAAATATTCAGCCAGACAAAAACTGCCTGAAGTCATTCAGAAGGGAGAACAGCCATTATCCATGGTATTACATTAAGTGGTATAATTGTATGAATTTCCCACTGACCTGTTATGACAAGGTTCAGACTCATCCCAGTATGAGCGCCAACTGTACTTACATCACATGATACTAACACTTCATTTGCTGCCAAGGTCTGTCTGGGTATTAAGCTCTGAATCTACATTTAGGTTACTAACCCACATATATTCTCTCTCTATGCTCCCATATGACCACACATACAGATTAAATGTGAAAGCTATAAGTGTGTTTTACTTATCAATGGTTAAGACACCCCACACTTTTATCTCCTCTTCAAGTAATCTCCCATTCTTCTATGATAATAAAGAAGATTTCCCTCATATAAATAATGATGTACTGTGACGTCTCTCACTTTAATTGCAAAGATCTTTAAGTTTAAACCTAGAAGACGCAGTTTGATTTGTACCAACTTGACAATTCATCCTATCTGTCCTAGTACAAGAATCACTGGGGGAGTGACGCTACCGAGTCAGTCGCTCCTGGAAGCACTTTACGTGTGATTATATTTGTAGAATTTCAATGGGTTTCATACATGAGTGCTACTGGATGAGTCTAATTTTACAAATGGATTGGTGCCCATTGTGGGGCTTAAGCTCGACAAGGCCTGTTTCAGCGCTGATAATGCAGCTCACAGTCGTTGCTACACTGTATATAAATCTCGTATGCTCTCCATGTGTAAAAATACAGTTATTTTGCTTTGTTCTTTAGTCAATTTAAGACGTAATGGGCAGGAAGCATATCGCACCATTGAAACTACAATCGATTGCTCTTAAATTTTTTCGTTGCTGTTGGGTGCATGGCCAGTAAAGCTTATTTTGGCTGTGGAAATTGAGTGTACACATACAACTTACTGTGGTACTCTATTCACTAGTACCGAAAATACCATCACAAAGATTTTGGCAATATCAGTAACTTTCCAGAACTGGAAATCACAAAATTTTTAATATGCCAGGTTGTCAACACCCTTAGGAACTCTTCTAGGTTTGGAAGGTACTGAAATCACTCCTGTCTGCCTTCATACTGTTAAAAACCCAAATCTTGAATCGTTTCAAACACAATTTCTTAATAATGTCATATGTTAATGTCAAATTAGTGGGATATGACCAGTAAATAACAGTAACCTCTAAACAATGAATTATTTGAGGTGAGGGCGGCCCGGCTCCCCTTCTGCCGCTGCAGGAAGTTTCACTTTGCAATCCTAACCGAGCCATATGGATATTTATTATTTTGGCATTAACATATGTGATTTCAAACAACACCATATGGACTAGTTTATTTAAGCTGATACAATCTTAAAACATTTCATGAGAACATTGTACCTCCTTAATACAAGTTGAGTCTTCTGTAGTTAACCATGTGCTAGAATCAACATGGCGACAGTACGCAAATATTGGATTAGAGGCTGTTGTTCTGTGTTTGGCTAGCACTCACAACTCTTTTGTAGGATGTGTATGCTCTTATCATCCAGCCCTGGTGAATTTCAATAGCTTTTGGACCACAAGTTCTCACCCGCCCCAGGCGCTGGATGGTTTTACACTTACAACCAAACCAAACAGATGAACAAATACCACTCCAGATGATAGGCCAGGGTCATTGCCAGCCACATACAGCAGACCACATTTATGAGTATTCAGTTCTCCCCTGACATTTCAGCACAGCCTGGTGGGCTACTAGCTGAAGAGATGCTGTGAATTCCCTCTTTGATGATTCGGGTTTATATAGGCGTCTTTATTCCCAGACTGAGAAACTGTCACAGTCTAGATAGGTATATTACTGCGTAAATATTTCTGTACCCGGCGGACACACTGCATCTGTGATTTGTACAAATTTAGCTCAATTTCAGTCTAGAAAACATACTGGGGAGCGTTTTATCATATATGTACATTACAGAGTGTTTCTTTCCAAAATGTTGAATCTTTTGTACATGTCCCAAGCAATTTTTTACATCAAATTTGTATTTATTTATAATGGGTTGCCATAAGACTATATTTTGTTCCTTTTGTCATGCTACTGTTGTAACAGAGAGGGTGTGTACACAAAGGTAGAGTTACTCAAATTAGACTGTAATGTACCACGGTTATACAGTAAAAAAGGTTAACCACTATTTTCTTGCAGTGACTCTCTCTATCGGCAAAAGCATTAAAAAGATGTACTTTACCTGTAATGGTCTGTGATCTTATGATGCTTTGGCTCTGTATATTTCTGAAAGAAAATTAAAAATTGTTTCAAAAATAATCGGGACTGTTGTCTTTATTTGAACTTGTGTGTGTGTGTGTGTGTGTGTGTGTGTGTGTGTGTGTGTGTGTGTGTGTGTGTGTGTGTGTGTGTGTGTGTGTGTGTGTGTGTGTGTGTGTGTGTGTGTGTGTGTGTGTGTGTATGGATATCAAAGTATTTAACATATAGGCGCTTGGTTAAATTAGAATATTTAAGTAGCTTTTATGAATGTGAGAAAAACATTACTGATGTGAATCTTGAGCAAACTGATCTCACGAGTTTCCGTATTATAGTCAAGGAAATTTTTGCTCATTTATCTGTGTCATTGTCACGGATCTCCGCATTCTTTTCCGTGTCAGTTTCACGTATTGGTTACTTTTTTTCCTATATTTTTACCATTGTCACTTCGGTTTGGTGATAGAATCACTTTCTGTTACATAAAATGACATCCTTACCTAAACCCAACTCTAACCCTAACGTCAGGGCACATTTGTTTAAAAATCCGGAAAACAAATTGTATAAATTAATAGTTAAAGTGACATCCTAACCCAAACCCCAAATCTAACCCCAAACCCAAGCGACAATGGTTTAAAAATAGGAAAAACAATTGAGTAACCAATACGTGAAACTGACCCAGAAAAGAAAGTCTGTGGTACGAACACCGATAAATGAGCAAAATATTCTGTGACTATACCACAGAACTTTGTGATATCACTTTGATCTTAAAACAAAACCATGGCACTGACATACTTGAAGATATGAAAGTTGTTTTCAATTAAGACAGCTCTGCATTTTAGTCTTGGACTTAAGCCTGATTTATACTTCTGCATCAGACCTACGCCATAGCTAAGCTGTAGGCTGTGCGTAACAACACATCAATTCAACGCATACCAGAAGTGCTGTGAGATTTAGCGTCGCACTTAATCATATGCTTTTCCACGTGCGATTAACCAAGTTGAGAAGCAATATTTAGCAATACATTTCTTCAAAATATCTTTCTTTGGGTTTATCAGAAAAAAAGAAATATATATACAGGTTTGTAACATGAGAATGAGTAAATGATTTTTGGGTGAACTATCCCTTTAAGTACATTAATATCAATGAGATTTCAGTGCAACAAAAAGTCAATCATTCTTCAATAATTCATAAAACACATTAAAGTTCTTTAATATAAATCTGTGTTTCATATTATTTTATACAGAAAAGTTTTATTAATGTTTCCAATAGTTTCTACTTTCTATTTTAACTCTAATTTTTAAGGGGGCAGGACAGTGGTTAGCACTGTTGCCTCACGGCAAGAAGATGCCCGCTTCGAGGGCCAGGTGGCCTTTCTGTATGGAGTTTGCATGTTCTTCCTGTGTCAGGGTGGGTATACTCCGGGTACTCCAATTTCCTCCCACAGTACAAAAACATGCAGTTTAGCCATGCACCGGTTCTGGACCGTTCTGGACTGGCCTGCTATGAGCATTCTCGGCATCAGTCAATATTAACATTCATATGTTGGCAAATCAGTTATGCGTAGCTCAGTTAAAATATTTGGACAGATGGACTTGTAAATGCTGTATTCTCTGTTTATCATGTTGACTGGGGTTGATGGATAACACAGGCTGAATTATAGCCAGTGGTTATGGGTGTGAAGAGAAAGTTAGCATTACAGATTTTAAGAATCAAAGCAAATCTTAAAAATCTACACCAGTGGTTCTCAAAGTTTTTCAGCGTGCGGCCCCCCTTGTGTACGGTGCATTCCTTCACGCCCCCCCCCCAAAGAAAATGTATGAACAATTTTAACATTTTAATTAGACAAAACATATTAAAGTAGTCAAAGTAGTGATGTTGGTTAGTAGCCTTATTTTTTTTTTTTTTTTTTTTACACAGAATTCATGATTAATGTATTTTATAAAATGTCATAAAACTGGGGCCCCCTGGCACCATCTCACGGCCCCCAGTTTGAGAATCACTGATCTAAACCACCCTGTTTGGAGCTACTAGGTGGTGGAAGACAATAAGTATTGTGTTGTTGATTTTTGCAGTAATTTCCATAGCTCTTCTTTCTGTCCTCTTTAATAGGTTTGAGTTTTAATGTTTTGAGAGGACTTTAAGTGTGAAAATTCCCACAGTCATCCAAATGAGCAAACAGAATAAGATGTGTTTCTTTCTCTCACCTCTCTCTCTGATAAAATTTACTTTGCCCGATAATTGGATTTCAAATTTAATTTGACAAAAGGCACACATTTGCTGTAGAAGGGAGACGTATATAACAGCATTAGAGAATTATCTACATTCAGAGTACCCAGATTCAATCTGAGGGCTTTGTGTTTTGTCCTTATCACACCCTGAGATGTTTCTGCTTACAGTATATTTGTCCGTTTTCATTAGGTTACAACAGAACAACTAAAAGATGATATTTATTGGTCACAACCATTTTAAATCACAAAACTACAGAATTTAAACTGAAACCTCATACTGAAGATTAAGTGCATATGTCTCTCTTTAAAGGTGAAGTTTACTTTGCTGCCTCCCACTAGTCAGACAAAGAGATTTATAGTCCCGACACTGAGTCAGTCTTGCTATGTTGGGCTGTTCAAACTATCTGAGCAATGTTTTGATATTGGTTATTCTCTTCTCACCTAAAACTGCGAAACTCTATCCACTTAATTTCTTTTACTTTTAAATATCATCACCTTTAACAATGCCTAAGATCATGTTTTAAAGGCAAACAGCTATAAAACATCCTCATTTGCTGCCATTCATTTAAACACAGCTGTTTCAGCAAAATCTTGTTAAAGACACCAAACATCTGTCTTTGCTAATATATGAATTTTAGATTAGGGCTTATCCTGCTAAAACTGCACACAAAGGGGGTCATTTAGTGCCACTGTTGCGAACAGCTTGGAAGGGAATCAGCAGATTTTTCCCCATTTAGAAGTGCAACTGTTTTCCATCTTAACTCAATCTCAGTCATGTCAGTCCAAAGGTATAACAGCTACCTGGTAAGAGACACAATACAAATTCTAAATCACTCTTGCAAAATGGGTAATGGTTTTAGGAGGGCAGTGAAAATCTAATGTCTTATTCACTATAGCGTCTTCAAGACTGAGGATTAAATGTAAGGTAAAGATAAATCCCTCCCTCTTGATTGCCAGCGGTGTTGTGTCAGAATCCAACAGAGCATCTTAAATGGATTATTGATCTGATGACCTTTCTTTAGTTTAAGGTTTTCTCTTGTTTGCTTCGGTAATGTTGACTTAACTCGCACTATAGACAGTGCGATTGATCAAACACTAGCTTCCCACATTAGACTGTTTATAACCAGCTAGAGTTTGTCTAATTTAGACAGGTGATGTAGGGAAGGGATGAGGAAAAATCTACCAAACCCAGCTGAAGTATTTTTTTGTGATTTTTGTGTACAGTTTTCTGCGTCAAAGTTCACATGTCACAAAATCCCAGATATGTGGTCTCGGTTTGCCTTTTTATGGGGACTTATGACAGCCAAGTTTCTCAGAATTTCACTGTAATGGCAATTAAGTAGAAAACTGCATAAATAATAATGCTGTTTACTGTTAATGTGTCACATAATATAGTTTTAAGAGTTGTTTAGGCAAGAATATATACAGGATGAGTTCCAGACAATCAGCCGGTTGTCAGTGCTTGTGTACCCGCTGAAAGTATAGCCTCATCTCAGCAAGTCCTTCTGAAATTTGCAGCTGTTTCGGATGTATCGTGTCTGATGGTTAACCATGAGATAAAATTCATTTTGGGTATCTAACGGGGAAGACTTGTAAATGAATTATTTGTTTTTTTTATATATATATATTATTTAGGTCTGTTATTTGTTTTCATCGTTTTAGCTGAGGAAAGAGGTTCATATCTCAATAAGAAAGCTGGTAAAAGTAAACATTTGCTTGTAAAAATTTTACTTAAGTAATAAACACGCAGAAAAGTGTGCATTGCTGGAATTTGCATTCAAATGTATAATTGGCAAGCACAAATAATCTAAGGCATTTGCAATATTATCTGCCTACAACATTTTATTTTCATTTATCCATTTAAAGGGACACTCCACTTTAGACTCTCCGGTCTGGCGCTAGCACTTTTAGCATAGCTTAGCACAATCCGTTGAATCTGATTAGACCATTAGCATCGCGCTAAAAAAACCAAAGAGTTTGGATATTTTTCCTATTTAAAACTTGACACTTCTGTAGTTACATTGTGTAATAAGACAGAAGGAAAATTAAAAGTTGAGATTTTCTAGGCAGATATGGCTAGGAACTATACTCTTTTTCTGGCGTAATAATCAAGGACTTAGCTGCTGTAACATGGATACAGCAGGCGTAGTGATATTACGCACTTCCCGAAAATAGTCCCTGCCATTGAAAGTTACTAAGGGGACTATTTTCGGCTGCTGTGTAATACCGTTGGGCCTGCTGCAGCCATGTTACAGCAGCAAAGTCCTTAATTATTATACCAGAATAAGAGTATAGTTCATAGCCATATCTGCCTAGAAAATCACAACTTTAATTTTCTGTCAGTCTTAGTACATGATGTATCTACAGAGAGTCAAGTTTTAAATGTGAAAAATATCGAAACTCCTTAGTTTTATTTTTTTGCGCAATGCTAATGGTCTAATCAGATTCAATGGATTATGCTAAGTTATGCTAAAAGTGGTACCGCCAGACCTGGATATCAGCTGAATGGATTCCAAAAAGATAAAAATCAAATGTTTAACTCTAAGGGAGTGTCCCTTCAAAAGATGACAGTGCAACAACAGCATGCACTAAAATAATGTTTAATAATAATATAAATAATGATATGTTTATTTGTCATCATATTTGACCCTGGACCACAAAACCAGCCGTAAGAGTATTTTTACATCATCCAAAAGCTTTCCATTTATGTATGGTTTGGTATGATTTGACAAAATTTGGCAGAGATACAGTACAAAGATTTGAAAATCTGAAACTTTAGAGTACAAAAAATATAAATATTGAGAAAATTGCATTTAAAGTCCAAATGACGTCTTTACCACACATATTAATTATAAAATGGTTTGTTTTAGCTCTGTTTACTGGCACTGTAATAACCTTGTTGAAGTTGAAAGCTTTTACATAAACCAAACTTGAATGGGAAAATCCTCATAGGAAAGGGTAGCAAAGCAAAGTCTGTAGGTGAGTTTCTGGCCAATTTTGATTGCGGTTTTGCTGCAGCCACTCACAAAAATAAAGTTTGGATATATTTACGGTAGTAAATTTACTAAATATCTACATGGAACACCTTCTTTACACGATCTTTACATAATATACCATGATTTTTGGCATAAAACAAAAATCAATCATTTTGACAAATTGCAATGTATTTATTCGCTTTTTCTACAAATATTCCCTATGCGACTTACGACTGGTTTTGTGGTCCAGGGTTACAGAGTGTTGTGATGTTGAATTCAATAAAGAAGCTCAGGTAACCCCCAGGAAGATCACAGAACATCTCACAAAGTTGCAAACTTCTGTACAAGTTCATTTTTCCAAAGATTGCCTGGCAATACCGATCTCCACAAAAACTCTATTCTTTGTAAATGGACTGCATTTATATAGCGCTTTCATAGACCAATGGCCATCCAAAGCACTTTACAATTTTGCCTCACATTCACCCACCGACGGCGGTGTCAGCCATGCAAGGCGCCATCCAGCTCGTCGGGAGCAGCTGGGGGGTTAGGTGTCTTGCTCAAGGACACCTCGACACTTGGTCAGGTGGGGCCGGGGATTGAACCACCAACCTTCCGATTTGTAGACAACCTACATGAACCACTCAACCACTGCCGCCCCATTGGAAACTGACAACCAATATTTCTGTTCTTTTAAAGCAAATAAAGTTTGACTTTTGAGGAAGTCATTACTGGTACACTTCCACTATGCAACAGCTACTCATAGTTCACAAAAATCATTGTATTGTAGCATTTCTTGCTTTTTTTGTCTTTTTAATGTAGGGGTTACATTAAAGTAGAAAGGATGTGAATGTGTTTAAATTGTATGGGAAAATTTAATGACACTTTAATGATGCAATTTTGTAATTTCAGAGCTTGACAGCCATACTGTACCCATTCACTCTTATTAGATTTTTTTATAAAATCACATTTTGTGTTTCATGAAAGAAAGAAAGTAAGGGTCAGGTTTGAAACAACGTAAGAGTTGGTAAATGGTTACAAAATTATTATTTTTTTGGGGGGGGGGGTTGAACTAAACAATTTTTTATTCATCCTGGAAGTTAACTAAAGCGTCATTGTGAAACATCAAAATTATAACAGTTTTCTAGAGTCTGGAGAAGATTGAACTAATACCATTATAACAGTGAATCATTGGCAAATTGATACACAAGACATTTTCAAGAAAAAACAGCTCATTGTGATCGACATCTGAAATGGAAAAACAAAATTAAATCAATATTTTTTGAGGTAAAAAGACAACATTTAGAGCTGGAGAATGAAAAATTTACTTAATTACATTTTCAATCAAAATAAATTACTCTGTAAACTTTCATAAAGACAAAAGTGTTGTCCGTTTAATCAAGTGCTATCAAACTATTGACGTAAAAAAATGCCCTCAACTGGATTTGCTTGTAATTTACTGTTTGTGAATGTATTGACATTTTGTAAATGTCGTGGGGAGTGGGTTTGCAATTTCCATGAGGAAGAGTTCCAACAATGAGCCGCAGATTGCAAAGTAAAGTGCGCCGCATACAATTATCATTTGCTAATTAAGGTTGCGTTTGCACTTCAACTAAGAAAGCTCCTTTCAAAAGGTTGGCTTCTTCAAATTGCTTTTTCCCTTGAAGAGTGAAATGGGATTTTAAAGACTGCAGATCCTTTTATGAACGCAACTATTTGAGTGCTTGGCGATGAGCTTCAAGAATTCTTTTGTGTGATTCTTTTGACAAACAACAAACAATATGTTGATGAATGCCAAGATGAATTTGCCACCTCAAGGGGATCAAAAAAGTCCTTTCGGATGGTCTTAACTTCGACAGTGTGATTCAGTGAGTCGTGTGTGGAGTTGGAGTCCAGCTGTAGGCATCTTCTGAAGTCCTCTGAACACTTACATCTGAGACTGAAAACACAAAGGATTAACGAGTCTCCCTTCAGCACCATTGCGAGGACATGGAGGAAATTTTTCCTCACTTTATCATAATCACTTTCTTTAAAGACCGCTGTGATTTAAAGTCTCCTTTTTGTCATGCGAGAAGAAAACAAATAAAAAGTTATTGTACCGTAGTTGTGTTTATCACAGCGTGACATTCGCGCAACAGCTCCATGGTGCCTTGATTGAAGTTTATATTGGTTCCTGGATGACTTTT
Source organism: Paramisgurnus dabryanus (assembly GCF_030506205.2). Lineage (NCBI taxonomy): Eukaryota > Metazoa > Chordata > Actinopteri > Cypriniformes > Cobitidae > Paramisgurnus > Paramisgurnus dabryanus. The sequence continues at coordinate 8,372,292 of NC_133345.1, read as the reverse complement.
ATATGTTTGTATGAGTGGGTAGGTAAGAGTGGGTAAAGACACCATAAAATCAGTGGCGGACTTTTACAATGAGGCAATGCTCGGTTTTGTTTTTACAATGTTGATTTATGTTTCGGCATTATTAAATATTTACATTGTTTCAAAGTTAAAATCTTGTGGATTTGGAACTATAAATTGTCGCAAAACTGGATAACTCAAGGATTTGTAGATGTGACTGAAAGATGTGTGAATTGGTTACTTTAATAAATCCATCTATTTCCATGAGTAAACATTATTGGCAAGCTTCACCTGCCAATCAAAGTGCTAGCTAGGTACCACGTCCTCTCACTTAACTTATCAGTGTTTTTTAAACCTATTTTACACAGAGCTTTGATCCCAGAAAATTGTCATACATTTTCTATAGTGCAGTCTGTGTGAATGCCAACACATCCTGGAATTGATCCCGCGATTGCACCAGGAATGTGGACTTAGCAGCATTGTCGTAAAATTCCCAAAATAAGTTATGTGGAAACAAAAGGCAGGAATGTCATAAAGGTTGTGCTGTGCCGTAGTTTGGATGTTTGTGGTGTGTGCGGGTGTTGAATGCAGGTCATGCTTCGTTCATGTTGCCCTTGGGAATTGCCTCTCATAAGTCTTGACTCTTTGTGATCTTAAAAATCCCAGGATGTTTTTCGTAAAAGAGTAGGGGTGTGCCCCGGCATTCTGGCCAAAACTTGCCCATTGGCCTACTAATCATCCCCATATATATTAAGTAAGGGATAATGTAGAGGCAGCCGGTAGTTATTGGGAAATAAGCCCCGACAGTGTGATCAGGACCCGACGCGAAGCGGAGGGTCTTGTATCACACTGAAAGGGCTTATTTCCCAATAACTACCGGCTGCCTCTACATTATCCCGCTTATTACACGGCTACTTGCCACATAAGGAAAAAAACTGGACATGAATATGAATTTGAAACATTTTATTGGCATATTTGTTTTAAATTAACATTTTTATCCTTCCGCGAAACTTTGCACAGATGCATAAAATGATCGTAATACCTTATTAAGATCCTCTGTTTCATACTTGTCTGTCTCCATTTTTTTCTCTTTAACCAGTCTTTGAGTAATCTTTATTGATCTTTATTGGCGCGGAGCGATTTTACTCGTGCAAGTAGTCCGGCTATGCGTTATTATTTTGGAGCAGTTATTATTTGAAAAGAACGAACCTGCAAATGTCTCAACTGACCAATCAGAATCAAGCATTCCAGAGAGCCGTGTAATAATTGGCAATATCACCCTGTCTCCTCTCCAATAATAAGCTGGTGTGTGTACTGGTGCAATATTGCTGCTGTCGCATCATCCAGGTGGATGCTGCACATTGGTGGTGGTTGAGAAGATTCCACTTTCATATGTAAAGCGCTTTGAGTGCTGCAGAAAAGCGCAAAATAAATGTTACAAATTATTATTATTATTAAGATTATTGAAAATCTTAACTAATATGAGCCCAAATGTTTACAGCTCAGTTCAATCTGAAGTCCTTTGATTTGATCAGCAGTTACTTAATGCCGTTCTCAAATACTGTATGATTCAATGCATATCCATGTGTCATGACCAAATCACACCTGTTATGGTTATGTATAGCTGTTGTTGTTTTTGCACAAACCAGCACAAAATCCTTTCAGACCTCTTTCTCCTTCTGAGCAAAGAACAAAGAAAAGCCATCAGTGCGCCATGACTACAAGGACGAAAAATATGAGTCAGTGTGAGAGTGATTCATTCATATAAAAGACTCCACTAATAAAAACGCACACTCACACAAAAATAACAATCTGTCTCATCACTTTGGCACACCGGACAGCCACGTTCTCACCCCTCAGTGGTGGCAGATGAGGTCTGTCTGCCCACATGACTTCCTATCCACATCTGTCAGATTCTAACTCTCTCACCCTGGCACATCCACACCCGCCGGGCACCGCCTGGCAAGAGAAGTGTAGGGTCATGGATTCATGGAGCTCAGCCAAGGATTATCAGACAGACGGGCATTTCTTTCATGAGAGCAGATCGCTGTGAGTCTGCGGGGTGAGTTTGGAGTGCAGAGGGGACCACTGAAGAGTTTAATAATGTCTTAATTGCATTGTGGCCCAGCGATATCGACTTATCGACATAGAGGCTAAAGAGGTGTGGCTGAGCGAGCGGACAGTACTGCACGAGTCCAGAATCTATTGAATCAAAGATGACAAACACAATAACCTTTAACTGGGAACCTGCTTACCTTGGTCATGTGCAGATACTCAAAGAGACAACAGCTCAGCATCAAATGCTGATGTTATGGGTAATGAATTTATGCTTAATTAATGGAATATTTTTCAGCATTGTATTTGTTCTAACAGCTTAGCGAAGAGATAGGAGGTGGTCATTTTTTTTCTCTACTACATCAAATCTACAAAGCTTTGGCAAAGTACCCCCTAAACCAGGGGTGTCCTAATCAGTGATGGGAATAACGGCGTTATAAGTAATTGGCGTTAGTAACTGCGTTATATTTTTCAGTAACGAGTAATCAAATAAATTACTGTTTCCCCCGTTATAACGCCGTTATCGTTACTGACATTAAAATGCTGCGCGTTACTAAAATTGATCTCACTGAAGTGATTTTCAGCCGCGTATGCTCACTCTCTCAGCCAAACACTGATTTTCTCTTGTGTGTGTGTTGGGAGAAACATAACGGATGGTGATTGGTGTGTCTGTGTGTTAGAGGGGGTAGCAGAACCACATAGCTGATGGTGATTGGCTTAGTTTCCATCGTTAGCCAACCAGAGGCAGAGTTCACAAACAGGCACGCCCACTCGCACTGTCCGAGTCTGAGCGAGCGAGCAGTGTAAAAAAGTCTGAGCAACTTTGTCATTTTGTCGCTGGATTTAGCAACTTTCTATCACTTTAGCGACTTTATAGGACAAATCTAGCTATCTTTTCTGACGTGGTTGGAGACTTTTGTAGACTGTCATGAAAATACGCGTCGTTTTCTCTTCTCAACGAGCAGCGGGTGATGCTCTGCTGCTGTGCCCCATCTCAAAGCACTGACATGCAGCCCGGTCATCGCGCATCAATCACCCCGAAAACACAGGCAACAGGGCGATTGCAAGTACAACAAGCTCAAAGGTAGCGGTCGCAAACACGAAGTATAAAGCACTACTTTTCCATTGTTGAGGTGAAAGGCAGGAATGTTTGTGTAATGTGAAACTTATGCCCATGAAGAAAAAGTCTCTCCACGTATGTGGCAAGTAATTCTGATCTAATAAAGCTCCTCACATCGTCACATGCTGCCACAAAATTAGTGATTTCTCTTTAGTATCCATATTAGTCATTTAACATATTTAATTTTGTAAGGGGCATTCAAGTTATTTGAAATATTAGAATTTTTTAAGTAACGCACTAATTACTTTTGCTGGTAATTAATTACTTTTATAATAATGTAACGCAGTTACTAACTCAGTTACTATTTGTGATAAGTAATTAGTAACTATAACTAATTACTTTTTTAAAGTAACGTTCCCAACACTGGTCCTAATGTGGTCCTTGAGGGCCGGTGTCCTGCAGAGTTTTGCTGGAATGTCCCTCAACACACCTGCCAGATTGTTTCTAGTCTGCCTAGAAAGACCTTGACTACCTAGATCAGGTGTTTGATTAAGGTTGGAGCAAAATTCTGTGGAGACAAAGTCCCTCCAGGAGCAGGACTAAATACACCTCACTAAACAAACACCAAAACAAAAACAAAGTCTCCTCTGTGATCATGAATCATTGCAGTTAATGTTGTTAATTATTAAGTTTGTTTTAGCTTATATAGTGTGACCGCATGCCTAACACTGGGATTAAAGTTTTCCTGAAAGATCGAAACTTTTCATTACAATTTAAAGGACCAGTGTGTAGATTTTAGCGGCATCTAGAGGTGAGACTGTGAATTACAACTAACGGCTCAGTTAGCTTACCCCTCCATTTCAAAATGCATAGCGCCAGGACAGTAGCCGCCACAGGACAAACGCGTCATCATGTGGGACAACCAAGCATGCCACACAAGCCCTGAAAATTGAAGCCAAAACATCTCGATCGCCCCGCAGTGACTGGTCCCACTATAGGTCACAAACCCCGCCTCCCCCATGTTATGCAATGAGATTGGGACAAACTAAACCATTTAATTACACTTCAATTATCTTTTTTCTGAAGCTGGTTTCTGTCATTTACTGTAGTTTTTATCACGCTGATGTTAATTCAACTGTTTGTTTTTAAAAATAAGTTTGTTTTCTAGTTAGTTATTTAACACTGTAAAAACGGTAGTGTCATGTCATGATTGACAGCTGTGATATGCGCATTCTGCGAGAGCGAGGGCGGGGCCTTGATTTCACGGCTTTACTTCCTGCTTACTACTGCGCAGGACTGGTCCTGAAATCGCTACTGTGCAGACTAAAGACCCAAGATGCCAGCGCTGTATCGGGACACTGTCGGCTTCACTTTCACCAATGGAAGAGAGCGAATGGGCGTTGTCCTTCGTTTTTTACAGTCTATGGAGACAACTGGTGTTTCTCAAATGCAAAGGGTCCATCATAGGAAGAATATCTCAATCTGAAGGATGCGAAGGCAGCCTCTGTTTCATGCCCTTCATTCCGCCACTTTTGAAGGATGCATGAACTGTATCCTTCGTGCCCTAAAAATCACCCATATCCGCGAGAATCAAATTGGCACTTTCGTCACCCAATTTCATTAAAAAAATATAAGCCAAACATTGATAGGAAACACGTGGGCACATTAAGTATGAAATCTAAGACAAAAACATGTTTTCCGCACAAAGACATTAATGTTTTCATTGATTTTTTGTGTAAATTAATCACAATGTTAAACTGCAAATTCTGTATAGAACTGGGAGACCACAAAAGGTTGATTCTGATTCACAGTACTGAATTCATGGAAAGTTTTAATACATTTTGTGGTGATACATTTACATCTCACTTTAAAGTTTTCGTAACAAGACCACGAGGATGAGAACTGTTATGATGTTGCCATGGACACTTATTATACGTTTAAAGTTGTGGAGGACCTTGAACTGTCAGAAGGAGTATACTAGGAAGGAAACAGACTTCCAAGGGTGTGTCCTCGCATTTGAGAAACACCCAACGTAGTGATGAAACGCGCTCTGTATAACAGTTTATCCGTTTAGGGCTACCGTATAAACAGGACGGTGACTTCCATGTAAAAACAATACAGTTCATTTTGTAAGGACCAAAATTATAAACACTTTTGTTTTTGCCCCTATTTTTATGATCTGAACTCAAATCACACAAAAGGCCTATTCCTCTCAAATATCGTTATCAAATCTGTCTAAATCTGTTAGTCAGCATTTCACCTTTGCTGAGATTTTAGAGTGATCTTTTATTGTGGCCAGCCTAAGGCAAACCTGTGCAATAATTATACTGTCTAATCAGCATCCTGATATGCAACACCGTATAGAAGTGCTTACTTAATTTTGTTCAGTGTAGTTAATAAAGTAATATAGTCAAGAGATCCCTCCAAAAGTTACACAAGGCACCTTTAAATGTTTGGCAGGTTTCTGCTAGTAATTTGTTTGTGTCTTCATTTGTGTACATGAAGATTGGGTTCATCTTTAGGCAGTAATAATCCTAAACATTGTGTTGTTTGTGCACAGTTGAAGACTGTCTTTATTTAACAATGGATTCAGCTTACCTCCATGGCTTTTGAAATATCAGTCTCTTTTTCTCTCTGCAGTGTGCTGTAGTCCTGCTGGCTTGAAGGTTTACTGACTGTTGGAGTCCGTAATTTGACTGATGTGTGCTGGAGGATTCACAGCAGTGCGAGAGCTCTTGTTGTAGAGAGCAATGAGACACACAGGCACTCTTATACTGCATGCGAATCAGTTTTACTTATATACATTAGAAAAACAATGTAATCATCCCATCATTTTTTCAGTGTCGAGGTTAAAGCTTTATATGCATCATTATTGCCCTCCTGTGGCCAAATCTGTTTTTGGAACACATATATATTTGAACAACTGTAAGTTAACATCGTAAGTCCTATATTCCTATGCAGACAAATTCCGACCGTTCTAGCATTTAACCAAACAACACAATCATTGAAATTTTAAAGAGGATAACATTGTTCTATGGTCACTAATAATGTTTGAAAACCTTGTAACATTAAACCCTTGAGTTAGCATAACAGGAATATTTTGCTTTTTTTTTTTTTGCAGAATTGCATAAAGATTTAAAGATGCACTGTGGAACTTTTAGAAGTATTTCTTTACGGAAATGCAATATTATACACAACTATATTATCAGTGGTGTATTAAAACCTTACATAATGAACCTTATTGTTTTTTAACTTTAGAATGAGCTTTTTTATCTTTTAGGTCCCCTTACATGGAATTGCCGCCATGTTTTTACAATAGCCCTAAATGGACAAACTCCGAGTGTGTTTCATCCCCACATTGTCTCAGACAACGACATGTTTGTCCTATGGCAGCTACCATAGCTCCTTTTTTGTTTCGAAATTGAGGTTGGTTGTAATTCGCAATCGCACCAATAGATGCCGGTAAAGAAACACTGGCGCTTTGAGCCTAATTTTGTGCTCGATTTGCACCCTTCAATGATCGAGGGGGCAAGGCCCCATTCGTGGTTTGCTGTAACTGACATTTTGTCCAAAAATATACATTTTGTCGCCAATAATGTGTTGTGCAGGAGCTATCACAGCAGATCACTAAATCGATCATCATCCATATTTGTTTTTCTTCTGGTAACATTTGACCTGGCATTAACGTCGTCCACTTGTGATCCGATCGATGAAAACGCATGTTAATGCCAAGTGTAAACAGCCTTTAAGAGTGTAGCATGTGCCTTTAGAGGGTTACAATGTAAAAATTTTGTTAATTTGGTATGTTATTTTTAAGTATGCATTCTCCCACAGTTTTAAAATCAGTTAAATTAGTAAAATCTCGTGTGTCCAAGGTCTTATACTTTATGTACACTTGATCCATTTGGCTTGCATATTGGTTACCACCCCTTTAAAAATAAATTTTCTAAGCAGTGTAAGTCTCACCTCTTTCATTTTAGAGCTAATTGAAAGAGAAATGGAAAATGCAAATGCACACTGGTTAATCAAGACTAGTTTTAACTTTATCAGAATAAATGAGTCATTTATGATTCAGAGTCTTTATTGTACCTTGGCTGAAAACGAAACCCAAAATACATCAATATTTCACGAGCACAAGTATTGTTTAAAGTGTTGTGCTGCGCAGTGAGAGTTTAAATAGTTTAAAAACAGCTGCACTAATGAGAACACAGTTGCCATACAATAGTTTCCAACGGTAATTCATTAAAGGAGCCGTATCATATTTTTGTTTAGAGGTCCCAGCGGGTGCTGTTAGTTCAATTAACAGGAAGTTGAAACTACATCAAACCACCCAGACTGCCTAGATGAGGTTATCCCTCAAAACTCTCTGTGAGAACTTGAAGTCTTGTGAGAGAAGCCACATGGGAGGGTGACACAAATTAGGCCATTACTCATATAGCACTATGAAAACTTGTCTGGAGTTTTCTTAAAAAACACAACAGCATGGGCTGTGATGCAGGAGAAGTTTTTTGTGGTCATTTAGAATAAAAAAAAAAAATTCAAAGTGACAAGTGAGCAACAAAGCTGAAATGTTACCTGTAATGAAGATCAGCTTGGGGCAGCACTGAAGCATCAAGCTGCGGATTTGTCTTTTATCAGCATGCAGGAGCTGATTGTATTATCAACATAAAAGAAAACGTATAAAGATGTAAAATATTAGAAAATAGCCTGCTGCAAGAAGACCGTAATTTGACCTGCCGAAAACTAAAGCTTGAGGATTTTATCAGCATGTGCACCAGTTGCTAGACTCTTTTGATTTTGATTCAATTTTAATGAAGGAGATATATAAGTACCTACCATAGAAATATATCCTTGTGTTATTCATTGAGTTTTACCAATGTTGATTAAAAAATGTGAGGGCTCCTTTAATTCAAAGTATTCCTGTAGCTCAATTGGTAGAGCATTGCATTGGCAGAGCAAATGTCATGGGTTTGAATTCCAAGGAAGACACATAATAAAAAAATGCATACCTTGAGTGCACTGTAAGTTGGATAAAAGCATCTGCCATAATGCATACATGCATTGTAAATGTAAAAGCTGCAATGCAAAGGCACCTCAGACCAATTAAGGTGAATATTTATGAGATGTTGTGACTAGACAAGACAGATGAGAGAGAGACTAAAAGGTACAGCAGCCACTGAGCTAATGTGTGAATGATTACAGCATCTATAAACTTTTATTTAGTGAAATTAATTGTTGATGGATATCTCGCAGTCCCTCCAACTTAATACCGGTTTAATATTTCCATCTTGTAAAGAGTGCTTTTAAACATTTCCTTGACAACGTCAAGATTATTTTGGTAATTGTCATTTTATTTTTCATTACCAAACAAGCTGCTGTAAACAGTCAGATTATTTTTTTTGAAATATGTACCCCAGCTGTCAATGGGGCTAGGGGTCTCCAACCTTTTTGTGAGCAAGGGCTACCACAATGGATAAAACTATCTGGAGGGCTACTTTTTTGATACAGTCTACTCAAAGCTTTTTTGTTTTAATTGATTTTATTGTATTTTACTCGTCAATATGTTTTAGCATTGTTTTAAATGTTAACATACATTAATGAAGCCAAGCAACTATAAAAATATGTAATAAATAAATATTAAAATTAAGGCTATTGATAGAACGTGCTATGGGCGGCAATTCACAGACTCTGTGCGGGCAACGTACTGTAGGCACCATGTTGGAGATCACTGACCTACAGTATTAGTCATATGTGACCCATGCTAGCAAAGTGAGTCCCTCTGCGCACTGTCTGATTTTGAGCTGTAGGCAAAAGAAATTATAAATGTTGATTTTGCTCGCAATTGAGGTTTTCGTAAAAATAAGTACATTAAATAAGTACAAAAATAAGTACATTAAGCACTTGTCTTGATCTTTATTTGTATGTTTTCTAAGAGGTGTACCATCCTAAATGCTTAATCTAATACAAAGATGCATGCATCCACATGCATGTGACATTTTAGTAATCAGAAAATAAAGTGCAGGACTTGCTTGATGTTAAAAGAGTTATTAGGAGAAATAAAGTTTTGGACCTGATTGATGTTTAACAATTTATTAACTCTTTCGCCGCCAGCATTTTTCATGATTTTGACAAAAGTTTAATGCCTTCCAGAAAATGCTCCTTTTTAAATATATAAACATACAATATATGAAATAAAAAAACAGACCCTCTGCCTTCAAACAAAAAAATTAGTTTCATCCTACCTTCATGTGTTCTGTTTTTATCACCTCTCAAATATGTGTAGGTTTCATCAAAAACACCAAATTTTGAGCAAAAAGCTGAGATAATTCCATTTTTGTGAAGGACTTTTGATAGAGATCAGATGCAGAGCAATCTTTAAAAAATACACGGACATACAGCTCTTTGCCCTAGGGCAATACTTCCGGTTTTTATAAGTTGCCATAATAGTGGTATTACAGATTGACGAGATAACTCGTCAATGGCGGGGAAAGAGTTAAGGGTGATAAGATATAAAATACGATCTTCCTCACGCTGTTTTCCTCACAAGATTTCATGGAGATATAGGGCCCTATCTTGCACCCAGTGCAATTGACCTTGTCAGTGACGCATGTATCATTCGTATTTTGCACCGGCGCACAGCGGGTTTTCCCTCCACAGACGCACGTCGGCAAACTAGGGAATGAACTTGCGCTCCTGGGGCGGTTCAGTGCAAAAAAGGAGGCGTGTTGCGGCGCAAACCATCCCTGATGCTATTTTCCAGTTTAAAAAAACAATGCGCCACTGACCAAAAAAAACTAGTCTAAAGTCAGCGGTCGCGCGTTGTTCATTATGCTATTTTAAGGGCGCATGCTTGACCATAATGTATAGCGTGCACAACGCGCGCACACTTTGCTTATCTAATCTACACAGATGCAACAGTTATTTTTGCAAATCATAAATTGTTACAATAAAAAATATTAACACATGAGATAAGGGGAATCATAGTGGTGAGCATTGTGGTGATAGTTTTTATTTATTGTGTGGCTGCGTTAAAAAATTCTCATGCAAATAACGATTAAAATATTTTCATAAGTTTTTGTGTGGCTGTATTACGTTTATTTTATGTAAATAATAATTAAAATGTTTTCATAAGAAACCTTAATGTATATGAACTGGATTTGTAAGTGCACTTTGGGGTTGGACTGCTTGCGTTTCTTGGGTCCGATTTCAAAGCCCCCAAACCCTTTCAGCGGTGAGGGTGGACACAGTGATGTCCACCTCCCGTTACACGGCGTGACCGATTTATGCTGGCAAGCTTGGGATTCCCCCATCTCCTGACATCATTGTAGCGCTTGGCGCATCGTCCTGGGGATGCCAGCTGATGAGACAATTGTGGTTATTTCCTCCCACGCCTGTTTAACCTACGTTGATTTGGGCGGGTTTCTCCTATCCCCATACAAAACAACTTCTCTGCCTTTGACTGCTCTTACAAGAACGTGGGTCTCCTCCGCTGTGAACCGCTCCTGGCGTGCGCCTGGTAAATCCGTCATAATAATAGCAACCCGCCATGGAACTTGCACCCTTGCGTTTAAAGGGAATGTTGGATAGTGTTCTGATTGGTTTATTTGACGTTACACCCAAACCACACCTATGAATAATGAACCTACTTCAGACAAACCCCTTATTGATTTGCGCCTGGCGCAAAAGTTATTTCTCCCGCCGGGAAAATAGCAACAGCGCCCACAAAGTCACTTGCGCATTGCGCTTTGGACTTGCATTTCAGATCGTTAAAATAGGGCCCATAATCTGTTATGTCTTATTTGGTAAACTGTTGAGGGAAAATATCTGATGTTTTAACAAGTTTAATGTTTAATTGTGCATTTTCCCTGTTTCAAATAAATACTTTCCATTCCATTCCGTGTGTAGCATTAAATTAAATCCATGCATTGCAGCAAAGCTGTTTGTCTCAATGTCAATCAAACAATAAAAGAAAGAAAAAAGTTGAACATATTTTTCCTATAGTATTGTTTCTAACTTTGTGTGTGCTAAATCTATTTGATTTTAAAGTATGGATGCAATGATTTTGCTTTTGAACCCATAAAAATCTTTATCTCGATTTTTCCCAAAACTGACTTTGCTGACTGTGTCAACTTCAAACAGGTGTAGCTCAAGTCAAAATATCAATAACTAAATTTTGAAAATGTGCTCATTCTGACTCATTTTGCCATCATTTTGTCACATACAGTACTGTGCAAAAGTCCTCAATTAGAATTAGAAATTATGATTTAATTTCATTTAGGTTTAAGAGATCCTGCAGCTGCCTGCTATTGCTCAAGTGGAAGGGGAGTTTACCCTAAATACTTGACACTTCAAATTATACTTTTTTACTGTTTTGAATACTACATACACATTTCCTGTATTTTCTGGTTGTATTCTAATAAAAAGACTATATATGATCACTATAAGATTGCAAAAACAACAAATCTAATGATACAGTAGCATAATGGTCTTAGATTTTTGCACAGTACTGTACAAGTCCCTAAAAGATACATAGTTTCTCAAAGTTGCATACAGGTACCAAATGTATAGATATCTGTACCTATATTAGGACCACTTTTAGAGTTACTGTCCCAGTGACATCTTGGGTGCATATTTTGACCTTTTTTTTAACAGCATAGGTAATCTCAGTGTTTGTATCAGGAGGTCACTAAATTCAAACTGAGTGTAAACTAATGTTGTGAAATAGATACAGTTATTCGTTCCTAATGTGCAAACTACCCCTTTAGTTTCTGTTCATTTGCTGGGTTAATGATAATGTGAGAAGGGTGCAGTTTTTGACTTCATGGGAAGCCTGTGCTTCAGTGCTGACAGAAACACTAGGAACACTAATAAGCACGTGCATGTTCATATGAATGAAGAGATGTAATGTGAAATTAAACCGTTGCATTCCTTTGTATTTGTCATTGTCTCCAACATTTTCGGATATACATCTCCAAACTTTCTTAAAGAACTTTACCAAACCAGACTCAAGGTCTGCTTTCATCAAGTCTGATGTCTGGGAATAAAAGTCTGCTTTCCATCTGTGTACCCATGTCTGAACTATATTTGCCATTTTGACCTTTGGTGAAATGGATTTGTCAGCCCGACCTGAAGTCCCATCAATACCGCAGCACATTGGCTGGAGCGGAGGCGGTTCTTATTCTATTTGTGTGTACATTTTCTCCATTTACAGAGCACAAAGGTAAAAATTGAGAAATGTATAGGGTTCAGTCAATACACAGTAATATCAATCTCTATTCGTTGCCCTGCAATCGGGGTTGTATCAGATCAAAGTAGCACTAATGTAAAATATCTCAGCTCTACAAACAATCCTCTAGAAAATCTACGAAAGGTCTGTAAACAACTGCCGCACAGAATACAAATAGTCATGGGATATTGTAACAATGAAGACAATGCAGTAAGCCATTTTGAACCATTTAGGGCAGGGGTCTCCAACTTTTCTGTGAGCAAGGGCTACCACAAAAGACCTGGAGGGCTATACTTTTTTAAATATAGTATACACAAAACTTTTTTTATTTTACTTGTTGGTATGGTTTATCATTGTTTAAAATGCTAACATACATAAACACTGATTTAGGGTATTTTTCATACCAATTTACATGGCATGTGAAAGTACTACACCATGCAAGTAACTAAAATATCAAATATTTTTCAATAACATATTCAGGTAATATTAATGTATTGGTTGTACTTTACAAACGTGTATACTGCAATGGACAGAATGCATTAAATTATATATATTCATTGGCCATTTTAATGAGATTTTTAACACTTTTCAGAATAAAGTAACTTTCACAACATTTTAATTAAACAATATTATGTCTAATTAAAAGACTTTGTAAACTTTTGTGCTTATATTTTGTATAAATATAGCAATAAGGATATATAACACACATAGCCAACACACGTGTGTGGGTGTGTGGTGGGTGGGATTGTGTTTGTGGCAATATTAAAGGTTACCTGAACGCACAGTTCTACAGACACCTCAATTACTGACACATCTGTAATATTTTCTAGTCAGAAGACATCATTAAAGTGTTATTTTTAGGTGTATAACAATTATTGTATGTTAATTAATGATAACACATGTTCTTTGCTTACCTATAAATTGCCATTTGCTGACATGAACTAAATAAAAATTGGGAATTGTTTTCATGTCTTCTTTTCTTTTTTTCACTTTTGATTTAATAATTCCTGTGTCAAAGATTAAAAGATCTAAACATTTGTCTGGGTTTCAATAGATTCTACTCTATTATTACTGACACCCAGAGAAATGTGCACTCACAATCTAAAGTTGATCAAGTTTTATTGCACTTTTGTTCAATAACAAAATGAAGTTTTCTTGGGAGAAAATCCAATATCTCATGAGCGACACTATCAAAGTCTCACCTGGTGGCTCATTCAGTCCGGAATGGACTGAGGCCAATACTGAAAGGTGAACAGAAAACTTGAAAATTCAATACAGCTACTCTATGGACTATGATCTCCTGAGAAACTGAAAGAGAGTAAAGCAAACAGCAGTAAAATAGAGAGAGGTTTATATGTAGAGACGTTCAGGTGGTGTTAGATGTTAAAGACACCAAATCCACCAGGACTTTCTACAGCAGTGGTTTTCAATCTTCTCCTAGGGGACCCACTGCCCTGCACATTTTGCATGTCTACCTTATCTAACACACCTGATTCAGATCATCAGCTCATTAAGGGAGAGATCCATTAACCGGATGAACAGGGAGACATACATAATATGCAGAGCTGTGGGTCCCCTAAGACAAGATTGAAAAACACTGCTCTACAGTATATACATATTGTGTTTCTCACTGAAAGTAACTGTTGACACCAGGGAACCAAAAAAATCTACCGGGAAATTTCGTAGACCACCGGCCCTCGGTGGTCAAAAACAATAATAACCATAACCATGGTATTTGTAGTAAAACTATGGTAATCAATCTGCAAAAAAAAAAAAAAAACATTTCCAATATCATGGCTAATTTCCTAAGGAAGTAACTACACAAAATGAAACCTGTTTGAAAGACGGTAATGCGCACCTGTCAATCAGCTATTACAAAACAGAGCGAGGCCATAGACGAACCTGTTCATAAACAAGAAATAATATATGGAATAATTTGTGCATCTTTGATTAACTGTAAGAATACACTTCATTTAAATATATTTTTGTCATATAAAGATTTAAGAGATAATAATGTCTTTTTTTCACTTGTATTGCTTATTTAGACTTGCTAGTGCGGTTAACATCTTGTTTGGCGCATTTACCTCAGAGTTTATTTCAGTAATATTGCTGTTTTTCAGTAATAATAATACAATTTACATGTCAATCCTGCTTCCTTGTGTGTTTATTAATTTTATTATGTTGTTATGTTAAGTTATGAGTGGATATTTGTTGCCATATGAGACGTTCATTGCCGTTATATGAATACTCTCGTCTAATATTCAAACATATGTGGAATCATTATTATATCATATGTGCATCTTTGAATAACTGTAAGAAAACAGTTCCTTTGAAATAATTTGTGTCAAAATTTTGAGAAATAATAATGTTATGAAGATATTTCTTGCCATAAGAGACGTTTATTGCTGTTGAATACTCTCGTCTACAATATGGAAATCACATAATAGGAAATATATAACGTGGTATACTGCAAAATTACCCTGCTAATTTTTATTTATGATATATGTGGAGATAAATAAACCTTTGCAAATCTGCTGATTTGATCCATTCGTGTTCTGACCACCAGGCTAGAGACTTTAAACATCCTAATCCACACTTAGTCTATCAAATAATTTCTAAAATATATTGTTTTCTGAAAAAAAGAATGCTTTATTATATTGTTTATGCACTTTTCCGGAGTATGTGTGAAAGCACACAGGCTTAGCGCATCCGACCGCATACGTAGCCTATTGCAATAAACAGGCGTTTGGCAACTTTTTACATCTGCTTACTGATCCCCCTATATTTTTGAAAATCGTAGACATGGTTGGACCTGCAGAATGGGTTAAGCACGTTGCAACGTGATCTCACAAAGTTCCGTGGGATAGTCACAGAATTTTTTGTTAATTTTTTCGTGGCATTCTCAAGGATCTCCACTTTTTTCCATGGCCCTGCTACGGACTGTCTTTTTCCGTGTCATTCTCACGGATTGGTTACTCAACTGAGATCAGGCTGGCAGTTTTATATACTATGTTGAGCAGAGAGGCTGCACAGTTTGACCAGCAGGAAGCAGATTTCAGGCCGCTAGACGGTGTTCCTATATAACTAGCAATGTTTAACTATTTTCAGACCGGCCCTCGCGGCCTCAAAACACTACCGGCCAACTGGCAAAGGTCTCAACTCTCCTGATTGCCACTCCGCCACTGAGTGACACCTTCCCCAGAGACGATAGTCAAAAATCTCTTCTGGTTGATAAATTTCTACCGGTTTATCACACCTACAGGTTTATCGCCCACCTCTACTTCTCCCTCTACATTTAAATAGTTTAAGCAGTATGGCAAAATCAGAGCTCTAACAATCACCCACCTCCACCCCAGCACCACTTGTCTAGATCTGTTTACAGGATATTGTGTCTAACATTGCAGCAGCATCACCTGCATGCTCACTGTAGCATTTGTGTATTAGCAGTAAAAAGTCTTCAGATACTTGTTCCTGTAGCTCACTGGTAGAGAATTGTGGGTTAATCCCAGAACATAAACATAATTATAAAACGTACACCTTTTGATAAATGTGTCTGCCTAATGTGTAAATCTAAAGGTACTTTTTATACATGTTTATACTTTATACTTTCAGAAAGACAGGCTTCTTTACCAAACTCTAATTATATGAATATTAAATTATTTGAATATTTTTTCCTCTTGTGTTATTATTTCACATAGACTCAAAACGTACTGTAACAAAAGAAATAGCATGATCACGTGTCTCTTCATATCTAAATAGATGATGTTTGTCATAATAGACTCCAAAGACTTTTTCTCTTTGTTTCAACCTTCCTTTACTCCACCTTCACACAAATCCTCCCAATAAAGAAAAATAATGTTTTCTCCGTAGAATCACCTTCACGAGGTCAGGGAGAGTAATCAATACCTGAGAAGAGGACTTAAGCAGGTTTGCAAGGACACGCTGACCACACAGACCTTGAGTTTTACTCCACAAGCCAGAATCATTACATTCTTCATGAATATGATTCTTCAGACTGGCAACTACTTTTAATTACTGTAATGGGGGAAAATGCAATTAAAATAGATACATAAATGCTAGTGTGAGTGATTGGCCTTAGTGACATTTATAAATATAAAAGTTTATTATTACTGAGAATGATTACGAGCCTATAAATGAATGTCAGCACATTGGGGATTTACCATAAGCTGGAAAAGATCACGCATGTCTTTCTGAGGAACTTGTAATTACAGGTACAGTTTCAGATAATTGTATAAATGTGAATGTAGAAGGGCCGATGTTCGCCTTTGCTGCCATGGTGAATCCATTCAAGTGCATCAATGCTAATTACTAAAGTCTCCAAGTCAACACTAACAAAGGAAAACTAAAGTGACACCTAAACAATTACAGGTTTTTCCATCTGACTCTCTTCAAACAGTGTTTGTAAACAGTACATTTTTAAGCATTGAGTTTCTGGAGGCTACAGTGATGTGCCAGGAGAAATGACATGACCTAAATCATTTTTTTATGATTCTGAAATGTGTGTGTTTATGTGGGATGTCTGAGAGCTGCCTTGAGCTGTTGCTCTGTATCACAGCAAATAAAAAATAATAATTTCCATGCAACTGTCTATGAATGTTTTTGCATGAATATTTGAGTGAGAAACTGACATAGGGCCAGATTTACTAACAGCCTGCGCCAGCGCAAATCATAATTTTGCCGTTAAATAATGACTGTTGGTTTTACTAAAGAAAGCGCAGTGGATAATTGGTGTTGAAAAGGTTTGGTCTAGTTATTCTTGCAACTGAACTTATTGCATACAGTATGCATTGCATAAGTTTCCCTTTCAGACACAAAATTTATGGGAGGAGATTATTTAAATGATTCACGCAACGCGATTTACTAATGTTTGTGCGTGTTATGACTGGTATTTGCGCCATTATTTAATGTTAAAAAAGCAAATAATTTTAAACTTGAAATGGCTGTGATTGTTGCTAAAAGAATAGGCATCACATAGATCAGAGAGTGCATGATAAAAGGCAGATTTTTTTTTTTTTACGTAACAGTTTATTTGGAACACCAGAGGAACATATTATTAAAAAATATTGTTTGCCAATCCATGTTATTTTTGTCTGCCGAAGTAAATAAAAGAGGAGCAACTAGGAGAAGTTACACAATACCAGGCTTTTCAAAACTTCTTGTAAACTTTTTTTTGTCCTCCTTTTTTTGTCCTCCTGCTCTTTTCAGTGTACTATGGCTTCATTAAATGGGATTTCACACCCCAAATTTTTCGCTGCAATGTCTGTGGTGTTGAACTTAAACACAGATTACCCACACCTCATCAGCTCTGCTTAATTGCGACCCTAAACTAATTTGCGCTGCTCTAATGCTGCGTTTACACCAACCCGTTTGAGGCATCAAAATAGCATCTTCCACACCTAGTTTGCCACTTGAACAGTTTGAATGCATTCGCACGTCTAGAGCGAAGTAGACGCGCAAAAAAGCAAGCAATTGACGCGCGTCAGAGGCGAATTCCGCTTCTTGTGGGAGGGGCAAGTGCTATGCGGTTGTCTGTTTGCAAGATGGTTGATGTTGATTATGCATTTATCAAGAGAGTTACCGGTTTGTATTTGGTCTCCTTAATATAGGGATTAAATCATCATATCTCATGTTCTGTTTTAAAACATTAACCTGAAAATATCCTTTATGAAAAACAGTTTTTCAAACTCTTTAAAACTTTTGAAGGCACAGTATGTAGTTTTTGCAGATGGTTTCATCAGATGCATGCTTGTTTGTCGCGGTTACGCTCCTGAACCGAAGTGAACTTCCGGTCTGTATTTATTTACTTATGTGAAGACTACTGCAATGCGCTACTGGCAGGGCTTTCAGCCTGCACAACCAAACCCCTACAGATGATTCAGAACGCAGCGGCAAGAGTGGTCTTCAATGAGCCAAAGAGGGCGCATGTCACTCCTCTCTTTGTCAAGTTACACTGGCTTCTACACTGGCTTCCTATAGCAGCTCGCATCAAATTTAAGGCTCTGCTCCTGGCCCTTAAAACCACCAGTGGGTCAGCACCCCCTTACCTTCACTTACTTATAGAGCCTTATGTACCCTCTCGATCCCTGCGCTCTGCCACCGAGCGACGGCTTGTGGTGCCATCTCAAAAAGAGAAAAAACACTAGCGTGTACCTTCTCAGGAGCTGTTTCACAACTGTGGAATGAAAAAATACTAACAAACCCTTGGGTATGTATATTGTGTTGGACTTGATAAGACTATTTCCAGTGCACTTATGTATTGCAGTTCTTGTGTTGCTATAATTGCTTCTATTTTTACCTCACTTGTAAGACGCTTTGGACAAAAGTCTACCGGGAGTTGTGTTTAGTCCACAAAAGCCGTTTGTTTATGTGGTAGCTGCTAAAACCGCTTGATGACGCTGCAAGCATGAGCAATAAGAGTTGTAGACTGCATTTGAACGCCAATGACATCACCACGGTGCAATGAAGGCTGTCCCAATTTGAGGCTCCTTCAAATGCCTCCAGATGTACTCATGGATGACGTAATGAAATAAAGTGGAATTTTTTTTTTACTGGAGTAGATGCCATTCTCGTGCCTTTTAATTAAACAATTCCTGGTATGGCCTAAAGCCTTTGTTTAGCTTGTGTAGCGAAGTCCAGTTGGCGAAAGTAGTAAAAACACAACATGGATTTTATTTATAAGTGGAATGGATTTGGGGAATCAGCAGCGTGAAAGTCAATGATGTAGCTAAAACTCTGGACAGGGTTTATTTTATTATGGCATTGGACTGATGGCGCTCTGACAAGTAAACAGAAATATAAATTAGAAAAAAAAATAATGGGTCCAATATCTAATAATGGTTCAGACGCTCATGCTATGCTACCGAAAAACAGAAACTGAAGATAATACACTGACAAGTAACCCTACTAACCTTACTAAAATTGCAAATTCTTTAAATTCAAATATCCCCAAAAACATTTGGGATAGTTGTAATTACACATATGAACTTAATATATAACATCTAAGTGATTTTTGTATATTTTAATAGGAAAAATTTACATATTGTGTCATGATGTATTTACTTAATGATGACTAACCAAAAATTCAGCAAACTGAAGTTAGTTTATCAAGGCAAAAGGTTTCAGAACCAGTATGCCAGTTTCTCATCTGATCTTATTAGGCAAAACAGTGGGTTAAAGCAATAACGTCAAATGGGTTTCGAATAGGTACAAAAAAGATTTTATCTCTGGAAGACTTGACGTTGCCGCCCTTATTTATTGCGCCTTAGCTAGTAGCGAAGGCAGCTCTTGTTTCCATTCCGCTGGAGACAGGCAGGATTACAAAGCGCTTTAGACCCTGTCTCAACCTGAAGTTCAACCTTATCCCTCCACAACACTGCACATCTTTTCAGTTCTCTGTGACCTACTTCACCTTTTTCAATTTCAGCCAAAAATAAAGCCACACAAAAATAGAAAGAAAACACAATATACAACTTGAAAAGAAATGTATTGGCTAGTTGCTCGGCATCCTTGAACGACATTTTATCTTGACCCCATCAAACTATCCAGTCTTCCTTAACTTTGGCACAAAAGTTTGCAGTGGATAAATGGTAGTGTGACATATGACTCGATCGGTACTGCAAAACCTGCTTTTGTTTGTAATAAAGTCTTTTATCTTGTATAAAGCTGACCCAAACTGATCAGTGTGAAGACCACGAGGCTTTGTTTGATTGCTGTCTTCTGCCTGGTTTCTTTGAAAGTGGCACAGGCACTTTGACCTGCTGGGGCAAATCAAGCTCACAACCCTCACGATTTCCCCCAGGAGGGTGATTGGAATAATTGGTATGTTGATGAGCAGCCTACTGGTGAGTACCCTCCAAATACGATTGCACAAAAACACTTATACACCCAACACACACGTATAAAAGCAGAGCTTAATTTACATTCAAACCACCTCTGTTGTTTGTCAAATTTTGAGAAGAAATTATTAAAATTGTACATCGTAACGAATTTAAGTATTCTTATTAGATTATAGCCTCCACTTTTCCACATATTAATGATCATTTTGCAATTAGGAAAAGCAAATAATAATTGCTCCTAACTACATCAAACATTAACGCTAAACATCTTAGTTACAACTTATTACAAAGGAAATAAACAAGCTCTGAATGTGTATCTTTAGCTACATGCTCTCCTAAGCAGTCACTAATTATGCAGATTTGAGTCTCACAAGCCTTAGGAACACATAACACAGTAACAGTTCTCGCTTCATTTCAAGTCGAACATGGGAATAATAATGGCATGTGGTTCAGTAAATGAGTCAGATGTTAATGCAGTAACAGCATTTACAAGAATGAATGCAGAACGTAGACGCTGAAGAACCGAGGTGAACGATGAAAACCAGTTCATAATATCCAACTCTAGTGTGCTATTCGGCACATTTAAGAACAGTGTGGTTGTTAAACTAAACAGAAGCAAATCAAAATGTTGTATTGACGTGACCTGGAGATGAAATATACTGTAAATGTTGGCTCAATATACTCCCCGGTCACTGGCATGTCTTGTTAGCAGTCTGTCAAGCTGGAGTCCCACATGTCACTTGAAAGACCCCTCGCTCGCTGCCTTCCCTGTGCGCTTGTCACCACTCTGTAAGATTTACTGACCACATATCCCATGATATTCGGTGACCCAAAACAGCATCACACGAGCCTGTGTTAAATTCATCTAGGCCTGTCAATCCACATGCACTTTAACATTCCCGCTGGGCTACAGGTCTAAAAAGCCAGTGAAATTCCTGCTAATTCAGCAGTGTGTACTGTAACTGGCCTGTTGGGGTCAGGATGCCACTGTCCCATTGTACTATCGATTTTATGACATACTACATAAAATCATCATAGATAATGTAAAGAACATTCTGTGAAAATATAATCATAATATCTTTAATATTGACTGAGCAAGGTCATGTCAAAGATTGAAATCAATGTGAGATCAAACTTTGATACTCCTATCTCATTATTAGATTATCCGGTTGTTATGTCTGCCGTCATGCGCCGCTACCAGGTCCAACTGCTCACAGATGTCATAGAGAAATAACAAAAAATTACGTCTTTAATACACTCGTATCATAATGAAACCAAAAACACCCAATCCTATTTTTTATTGGAATAACAAAATCAGAGATGACCAGACATGGATTTATGGATGTGGATTATTTATGAGTTATTAAAATGTATCCGTCTTTGATTCTGGGAGCCTGAGACTGCAGTTTACAGGTGAGTTTATAAAAATTTCACTTAAATGTTTGCTATGAATAAATAGTGCTCATATAAATGGCTGTTTAAATGTGGTGGCTTGGAGCTGGAAACAGTATTCCTTATGTCATGACTTTACAAACGGATAACGTGAGCCTGAGACTGCAGTTTACACTTGAGTTTTTAAAATTTCCCTTAAATGTGTGATATGAATAAATAGTGCTCATAATCGGCTTTTTAAATAATATCCTCTATTGAAATAAGTGGAGGTTTGGAAACAGTATTCCTTACGTCATCACAACCGGATTAGACTTCAGAGTGGATTTCACAGACATGACCAAATACAGGCTGATCATAAGCAACAAGTTTGCAGGGTTTTATTGAAGTCCCCCGTAGTCAATAATTGTATCACTTAAAGGTGCAGTGTGTAGATTTTAGCGGCATCTAGTGGTGAGGTTGGGTATTGCACACCTCCATTTCGAAGCACAAAAAAAGATATAGTAGCCGTCACAGAAAACGCACTCTATAGAAAAGTTTTTTTCTTCATTTAGGGCATGTGAAGGTACATAATGGCGGCCATGTAAGGGGACCTGCGGTTTGTGTAGATAAAAACATCTCATTCTAAGGTAATACAAACAATACAGTTTATTTTGTAAGGTCTTTATACAACACTCAAAACAGAGTAATCTAAATTATATTGCATTGCTGTCTAAAGATCTTTCTAAAATATACACACTGCACCTTTAAACTCACAAGCATCATAAAAGCATATCTGGAAAAAAATTCATGCTTTAAAACAGCTTGATTATAACTCTACACCCTTGCCTCATTTAGTATATGCAGATCTATAAATATGCCAATTAGTCCCCACCTTTACTCAATAGCACAGCTCGGACCAAAGATATGAATATGCAGATTAGTTTCCACTCTTTCACATCACCTCAGACCACAGATTTGACCACAGTTTGGTTCACAAAAATACATCTAAGTAGCACAATAAAACATGATAACATAATAATAAACACGTTTTGACAAAAATGGTTATTGGTTAAATGTTTGTGACATTTGAAACCGAGGAAGACTTCTTTGAAAAACTCCAGTTTTATGGTGAAAATGCTCAGCAATGGTGTTAAATGATGAGTTTGCTCATGGCTTGTCTTGAGGCATATTAAAAACACCACATAGACATATAAACACCAATATAAACTTCATTTTTACCACAGGGGGACTTACTCGAGCTGCATATAAAACAGGTGCACTAAAGTGTCTATATTTATTATACAGTGATTTGTTTAAAGGTGACTTCCAGACATATTGACCAAACACACCCAAGTTCTTATTGAGAAAGTAATAATTAATGCATACTCCCTCTGGAGCACACTTTAATAAGATGCCTACTAGCCCTCTGACATTTGTGTAGGAGTGAATGCTCTTAAGATGAATGCCGGCCATCATAAATAGCAACAGCCAGAGATATGTGCTCTCAAGCAGGAAGGACAAGCACAGTGTTTGAGAGAGAGAATAAAAATAAGAACAAATAGGGAGAGAGTGCATATCTTTAGAGCTCCGCCTGAGGACATTTTTGTCATTGTTTTTTAATACAACTGTCATAGTTTTTTTTTTAATACAAACATGGGAGCTATAATACAGAAATGATAAAGGGGCTCATGTTTGACATTTAGTGTGGGTAGTTAAAGATTTGCGCTTTAGATATGGAACGCTTTCTAACTTTTTATGTAGGCCTGGACAGAGGGAGGAAAAATCCTTTTTTTCATTTACTGCCTTTCATTAATATTGTGCTTTATGTGCCCTATCCCCATATGCGAATACATCATAAAACTCCTTAAAGTGTTTTTGTTCATTTCTCTTGGTTAAACTCTTGATAATAACAAATTGTCAAAAGATAAAACTTTCTCTACTAAAACAAAAATATTGGACAGAACTAATATGCTTACACTTAAAAAGGAACCTGTACTACTAAAGGTTCTTACTGAGGTCATATTGTATAAAAAAATGTTACCCCCCCAAAAAAAACATTCAATCAAAAGAGTAATTTATTTCTTATCTTTTTATAGTCTGCTTTATCTATTTATTTAGTGAAACATAAAGGTTCTTTGGAAGTGTCATGCTACGTTCAGACCAGCCATGGCAGAGGCATCAAGCTCGAGTGATTTCAATGTTAAGTCAATACGAAGACGCATTTGCACGCGTCTGGAGGTCTCGCGGCACAAATGAGGCGTAGTGTGGCGTGGTAGACGCGATTCCGCCTCATTTGTGCTTGTAGTTCGCGCGAATTGAGCGTTGCCGCGGTAAAAACGCAAGTTGAAAAATTTGAACTTTGGCAGAAAAACGAACCAATCAGGAGCTTGTTCTAGTAGTGACGTGATTACAGAACGTGAGCGGAGTCTCAGAAGCCCCTCCCATGACGCGAATTTCCGCGTGAATGTCTCGATGACTAAAATTTCACACGTTGCTTTCACATGCGAATGAAGCGAGTAAACTCAAAATGTTCGCGGCAAACTAGACGTGGTAGACACGATTTTGACGCCTCAAACGCGGCTGGTGTGAACACACGGTAAGGTGGTGTGTATAAATTTTATTGGCCTTTAAAGGTGCAATGTGTAACTTTCAGAAGGATCTTTTGACAGAAATGCAATATAATATACAGAGCAATATTATCAGTGGTTGTATAAAGACCTTACATAATGAACCATTATGTTTTTATTACCTTAGAATGAGCAGTTTTTATCTGCATACACCGCGGGTCCCATACATGGAAGTTGTCATTTTGCGCAGCTATGTTTCTACATGAGTTTTGAAATGGAGTAGTGAGCTGTGGACTGAGCCGTCGGTTATAATTAACAACTCAATGCTAGATGTCGCTATAAAAATCTACACAGTGGACCTTTAAAGGTTCTCTATGGAACTATAAAGCCAAAAATGGTTTCATTTATAAGGTTGTTTAAGGGTGTTTTCAGACCTGTGCCTTTGTTTCGGAACCTACATTTTCTTCCTTGGTTCGGTTCGTTTAGCAATATGTGAACCCGGCAATCCCCTTGGATCCCCACCAAAACAACTGATCTGACCTGATTGCAAACGAAGTGTGGAGTAGTTCGCTATAAGCCTCAAAACTATCCGACACAACGGACCAAGGAAAAGGCTGTCTTATTGCTTTAGTAACCATGAACATACCTGATACATGTAGCTCTTTGGTGATGAATTCTGGTGAGCATGTCAACACCATTCAAAACCAAAGCGCACCTGTTCCTTATAAAATGTCTTCTAATTGCTCTTATCTGCAAAAGGTACATGGTAAAAAATTTCCCTGCTGAGAAAAACAATAAAAAATGGAATTTGGAAACCATTAAAATTTTCTGTAATGGTTTTATTGTTTTTTTCAGCAGGGTTGTCCCGCCTAAGTTTTGATTCCTATTCCCAAATATGAAGTTATAAAACCACATTTAACAAAAAGCCACACAATAATACCGTAAAGCTGCTGTATTTGCGCGGAATCATCTAAAATAAACAGATGCACTCTGACCAATTAGCGGAGAGTTCACTTGCATGCGACTTTAAGTGTAGCCTACTAACAAAGTCTGGTTCGTTTGAAAATATTGCCTTGCGAATGCAAACCAAACCAACATAAAATTGTAACATTGATGCCATTTAACCTCTCTTTTTGAAACAAAGCAATCGCTTCACAGGTCTGAAAACACCCTAAAGCACCTTACATTGAAAAATACCACAATGCTTAACGTTTTTATTCTGGAAATGTGTACTAATGGCCTTATTTGTTAAAGTTGCTGGTAGCTAGATACTACTGCAGTTATAAATATTGTTAGATACTGGTTATCAATTCAGACCATGAAGCTGCAGTCAAACATCAGCAAAAAATATTCCTCAGTTCCCAGTTTGGCTCTGCTAGATTCATAAATAATAAATTATAGATGCTCTATATGCAATTGTGTGTGTCTCACCCCAGACATTCATGTCAAAACTGTATCTGCATTGGTGATAATTATGAAAAACTTCATCCACAAATGTACTACATTTCCTACAGAATTCCGACAACACGGCACACAGTGCTGTCTCTTATTCCACAAATAAATATATATTTTCCATGCACACCCACAAAATGGGAAATTTCCGTCTTTTTTTGACATCTTAATTTTTAAAACATACACATAAGGTGAATTATTGTGTATT
Organism: Paramisgurnus dabryanus; assembly: GCF_030506205.2. Lineage (NCBI taxonomy): Eukaryota > Metazoa > Chordata > Actinopteri > Cypriniformes > Cobitidae > Paramisgurnus > Paramisgurnus dabryanus. The sequence goes on along the minus strand of NC_133345.1, from coordinate 8,346,500 downwards.
AGGTAGCTTGTATTTTTAGGTGATTTTGAAAAGGACATACAAAAGCACATTGAAATACATTTCCAGGTTCATGAAATGACCTCAATGTAGTGCAGACTGAGGGTTTTTCTAACGGTTCATAAAATGTACTCGATTATGCGACATCCCACACATGGAAATCATCATGCATATCACAGCTTTCTGAGAACGCAGGCCTCATTTCCTGTGAGTGATGAATCATGGGATATGCTGTCACAGTGACACATGTGGCATCTAAAAGACTCAGGCTGTGGTTTCAGGCTGGGTGAGAAACAACAGAGAAAAGTAAGCTTAGGTGTTATATATGATAATGTATGGAGGAGTCACAGAGTGACAAAGAGTCATCTTCCGGTAAGAGTGTAGATGTAAACCTATCAGTCATCTCCCATCCAGAACATTAACCGCTGCACACTGTGCCCTTTGAGAGGTGAGAGAACGAGTCGGTGTCTGGTGGGATATGAAAAAGGATTTCAAAGTGTCTGGTCGGGTGCAAATATAAGCTTTGCTTTCGTGTTTACACAATTTCGCATTGGTCATACGCTCAATGACTAACCCAGTGAAAAGCAGTTGAGATAAGCCTGTCGGGATAAAGTTTAACTACAGTATCTGCAAACTTATGTCTAACAACGGAGATATGGGATGCTGAGTTTGATGCAGGTAAGAAAAGCTGCAGGATATGTACTGTAATATACATCTGCATGGGTACAACAATAAAAGTTTTATTTTTAAAAGAGTTTAATGAAGTGTTTATTTATACAGTTCCAGTTCCAGCTGCCGTGATGATTATCACACCACTGATCTACTTGCCTGCCATCATTGTGATGCCCAGTCGATGCCTGCCCAGCAACAACTACAACAGATTTCCTTTAATTTATAAAAAAAAATGTTGTTTCCTATAAAATCGTATAATATAATATTTAATATATTGTATAATTTCTATAGAATCTGCTATGTCTGTCTCTCTCTCTCTCAAAGTTTTTTCCTCACAGGCGTTTTCACCTATGAGTTTTTTCAACCTCTTTGGGAGACAGCTGCAGCTTCACTTAGATCTTTTTTCTATTCATTACATGAATATAGTTAACTAGTATGGTTTAATCTTGTCACTGTACTTTTGTTGTCCTCTGATTTTTCTGGGCTTGGTCTTGTTTTTATTAATGTAAAGCTGCTTTGGAACAGTTGTGCAATTGTGAAAAGCGCTATAAATAAAATTGAATTCAACTGTGTTTTCTGGGTCAGATTCAGGCTCGTATTGATAAGGTAGTAAATACGATAGTATCTCCTGGCTTTCACTGTTGTTTTGGGAGCTCACCTTTCAAAACATGGCAAGGAGCATCACATTTACGTTTAGGTAATTCGGCCAATCACAACGCACTGGATAGCTGGCCAATCAGTGCTCAAAACGATGAGCTTTTTGCAAAATGACCTGCTACAGATGGGCGGGATCGAGAGTTGCTACAAAAATGTACAGTATGTGGAAAATAATGAATTTTTTTAAACCATAAACCACGCGAACACATTGTATTACACCAACTAAACAAAGTAATGTGCTTTTAAGCCATGAAATATGGGCCCTTTAACATGTGCGTTATAAGCCCTACTGGAAAATCCAGCAAAGACCAGCATAAGCTGGCAGCTGGTTTTACGTGGCAGTATCTGGTCTAAGCTAGTCCTCCCAGCCTGGCAAAGCTGGTCAAGCTGGTGGGTCAGCTGGTCTTCCAGTCTGACCAGCTAAGTCCAACTAGACCAGCTTAAAAAGTGACCAAAACACAGCTAGACCAGCTTGCTACACCAGCAATACCAGCTAAATCCAAGCTGGGAGACCAGCTAAAACCACCTCACCAGCTTATGCTGGTTTTAACTGAATTTTTCAGTAGGGAGTATTAAAGCCAAAAATGATATTAAAGCCATGATTTACTCACCCCAAGCTGTCCGAGTTGCATATGACCATCGTTTTTCAGACAAACACATTTTCGGATATTTTAGAAAATGTTTTAGATCTATCAGTTGATTAAATGTAATGTTACGGGGTCCACGACCTTCAATTCCAAAAAAAAGTGCGTCCATCCTTCACAAAATAAATCCAAATGGCTCCAGGATGATAAACAAAGGTCTTCTGAGGGTAATCCGCACGGTGTTGTTGTAGAAATATCCATATTTAAAACTTTATTAACGTAAATAACTACCTTCTGGTAGCGCCGCCATCTTAGTCCCGTCCGCATTCAGGATGAGAGCTTACGCAGCCTACGGAGGCTACTCTGCTGCTGCTCTGTGCCCCCGCCCTCCGAATTTGTCATACGTCACTAAGAAAAGTGCGTACACTACGCTAATACTCTCTCCTGAATACAGAGGAGTGTAAGATTTATTTTAGGTCGTGGACCCCGTAACATTACATTTAATCAACTGAAAGTTCTAAGTTCTAAAATATCCGAAAATGTGTTTGTCTGAAAAACGATGGACATTTGCAGCTCGGACAGCTTGGGGGTGAGTAAATCATGGGTTTAATATCATTTTTGGCCTAACTATCCCTTTGATAAAGAGACAATATCTAAGTAATTTGTATGCTAATACGCTAATAGGTAATAGTGAGAATTGGACCCTAACTAAAGTGTTACCATTAACAAATACAACTATTGTAAAATGTTACCAAAACAGAATTCTATATCCATAATTGATGAATAAATCAACTTGACATTTGGCAGAAAACTAAGCCATGTTTGCCTGGCTCACAGGGTTAAATATTTGCACACTTGGTATATATTGCCAGTGTTAAGAAAATATATCTGATTTTGTCTCTGTATCATGAAGGGGGAGGCAACCCTGTTTTATAGATATCGCTCAGATTACGGCAGATTTCATCATGTTCTTATCAACTGGCATTTTCCTTTTCTACTAACGTTGGGGCCCAATGATAGTACCCTCTTCTTCTTCTTTCTCTCTGTGTCAATCAATCAGTGTCAGGTCATCTCTCTCTATATCTACCCCCTACATGCTATTTATCTGCTTTATGGACACTAAAGACGATAACCTCTGTATGAGTCTCCAGTGCCCTCTCTTGGACCACATGAATAATACTGTAGACATATAAAGAGAAGACAAGAGTAGTAGCAGTTGTGGCTGCTGTTGCTACTAATTACCCTGCACACCTCATTAGGCTTGTAAAACAAAAACCAGGCGCAATGAGAAAGAGTGAAAGGAGGAAGGAGGGAGGGGCAGAGTGTTTGTAAAGAGAAAGATTTTCTCTCCTGTTCCTGCTTATTGGAGCTTGCTACTAAAGCAGCTCATCAAGTTTACATTTAAATAAATATTCAGGGTTAAATACAACTGTGCCACTTTGGGCTTTGGTGGCTTTTAACGTTACTAAAATTATTGTTTATAAGATCCTTAAAATCTTGCCTAGCTGCCAAAAACAGACAGTAGTGATCTAAGCTCACCATCTCCCCTCGTCTTTTGGAAACCGAAAACATTTGTATTGTCCACAGGGTATTTGGGTTACACTTTATTTCAATAGTCCACTTTAGACATTTTACTAACTATAAGTAACTTTGCAACCAGTCTTTACAGTATTAGTAGACTGTCTGCTTAATATCTACTAACAGTTTATTGTGATGATCCATCAACAGACATTTAACTATCTTTAAGTTAGCCTGGTTAGCCAGACCTACATCAAGATGTAAGGTCTGGCAACTCTTCACACAAATGGCTCAATGCAAGGGGCGGGATATAAGGTTGTCCCTCAAAATGCCTCTGCACGCAATAGGATAGCGCTATGACCAATCAGAGCAACGAAGAAGGTGACGTAGTTACCGTAACCAGTCGGCAAAACTCCAAACACATCTTTCTTGCTTAAAAAGGACTTCAGTAGGGTTATTTGCTCTTCTCTCAAAGAAAAACATAAGTTCAAGTCCTCCAGAGTCGCGGCCAAAGCCGCTTCAAAAGAAAGCTGTTCGCCAGCAGCAGCAGCCATTCTTTGTTTTCAAGTAGGAACCGTTGCAGCTCTGTCGTCATCATGTTAAGCCCGCCCCACAGACGCTACACACGATGTGATTGGCCTGACCAAATTTTGGTTTTTGGAGCTGTTAAGTGTATTGTGAGTGCCTAGACTAAACCCTGGCAGCAAATATATTTTGCGGCCGCTAGGGTGCGTCTAGATTTCTAGGCTATCTTTAAGTATCTTTGCAGGTGCATGTCAACTTACTAACCCCAACCTCTTCCCTAACCCTATCAGTCTACTAATAGTCTTATGACAGCAAATTAATGAGTGTTAGTTGACATGTAGTTGCAAAATTATTTATAGTTAGTAAAATGTGGTATATCAAAATAAAGAGTAACCGGTATTTGTTCCAGAGGTCAGTTTAGTTACTAGCCAGATGGATAAACAAGCATAGACCGGAAGTTAAATTCAGGCCAGGCACATAAGCGCGGCAACACTCGGGCATTCAATGAATCTATAAATGTAGTTCTAAGCGTATGTTTGGGTCATTATGAGCGATACTGCAATACTTCTGGCATCCCTCCTCCTCCCCATCTTCTCCTTTACTGTTTCTTTCTTCTTCTGTGCAGTTCTGTTGCAGGGGGGTTGAACTTGGGGCTCGAGCCCCAGCCTCAGGTTTTCTCTCTCTGACAGCAAGCCAAGTTCATTTACAATTAATCATAATAAGCAAATGAACTAATGAAATAAGATTTTGTGCAAGGTTCTTTATGGAATCATACATCCGACATTTATTTTCAATTATAATTGTATATTTTTGTACAATGTGCTTCGTAAAAATTCATATTAGCCAACTTGTAAAATATGGAATTCCTGTAAGATCATTTTGGTTTGATGGACGGGTTAATGTGTACATTTTTAAAGCATATAGTTTTGTTCACTAAAAAATTAAACTGCCCCAAAATAGTCCCCTGCTATTGAAAGTAGCCAAGGGCAGTGTGTAATATCACTACGCCTGCTGCAGCCATTACATCACCAAAGTCCTTGATTATTACATCAGAATGAGAGTATAGTTCCTAACCATATCTGCCTAGAAAATTGCAGCTTTTAATTTTCCGTTGGTCTTAGTACACGATGTAACTACAAAAGAGTCAAGTTTTAATTAGGAAAAATATCGAAAATCTTTTGTTATTTTTTTGTGCGATGCTAATGGTCAAATCAGATTCAATGGATTGTGTAAAGCTATGCTAAAAGTGAAAGCGGCAGACCCGGAGATCAGCTGAATGGATTCCAAAATGGTAAAAATCAAATGTTTAACTCTAGTGGAGCTGGAATATGAACATATTTTCAAAAAAATGTAATATCCCAAAGGGATAGTTCATCAAAAAATAAATATTACCCTGTGATGTACTCACCCTTAAGCCATTCTCGATGTATGTGATTATCTTTTCTAAGATAAACACAATTGGAGTTATATTATAAAATGTCTTTGCCTTATAATGGTATTATATGGTGCTTCTGATTTGAAGCCAAAAGAGTCCATCCATCCTTCACAGAGGTAATCCACATGGCTCCAGTTGGTTAATAAACTCACTTTTTTTTAGTGTTAATCACTACACCACTACATCTCATACACTACGTCATGTGTAATACACTGGAAAGTATTCTCGTTAACACAGATTGGTCATTACAGAAAGCTTGTTATTTTAGTTTGTAAAACCCCTTGAGCTGTGTTGGTTAATTCTGTGTAGGACTTTTTTGGGCTTCAAATCAGAAGGGTGGGTAAACCATGGAATAATTTTCATTTTTAGAAAGGTACAAACCCAGCCATTGTGTTATATAACCTCTTTCCTCGCCATTGACGAGTTATCTCGTCAATTAAGAGAAAACGCTTCCCTGCCAATGACGAGTTTTTACGGCAATCCATATTTCCACTATTATGCACTGGGTGGTGCTCTTATCCAACTTATAAAACACTAAAGCGTCCACTTATCCAAAAACAGTAAAAACTCTGTATGTTTTGATCATCATTCTGAATCTGATCTCTAACAAAAGTCCTTCATAAAAATGCAATTATCTAAGTTTTTTTGTTTAAAATGTAGTATTTTTGAAGAAACCTACACATACTTGACAGGATTTTGTTTGAGAGCAAAGGGTCTGTTATTTCATTTGATATATTGTATGTTTATATTAGGGCCGGGACTTTAACGCGTTTATTAAGATTAATTAATAACACAAAAATAACGCGTTAAACATTTTTAACGCATTTTAATCGCACTTATTTTTGCACTGCGGAACATTTCTCATTGGATGAGTTTCGGCAGACCGATTATACTGGAGCACCAACTAGCGTTCATGACTTCAGACAACAACAAACCACAGTGAACATGAACGAAGAAGCTGATGAGATCGCTTTGGTTGGCCCCGTGGATGGGAAATTATTTTATAAAAAACGAACGGATGGAAGCGTCGATAAGAGCATGGTTGTGTGTAAGCCTATGCAACAAGGAATTCACATATCACCCACAGCACATCGAGCCTCAAGTATCATCTCAATGCAAAACATATAGCAGCTAGCGTGGACATTAGCCCGACTCCGAGTACAACGACTTGGTTGAACAAAAATAAACATTTTGTTGCTTAAGCTTTTGTATTCAGTCATTATTCATGGTATACTAAAAATCCATGTGAAAAAAGAACTTCTCAATGTTCTCAGGTCAAATTTATATGTGATTAAAATTTGATTAATTTCAATTAATTAATTACAAAGCCTCTAATTAATTAGATTAATTTTTTTAATCGAGTCCCGGCCCTAGTTTATATATTTAAAGAAGAACATTTTCCGGAAGGCATTAAACTTTTGTGAAATCATGAAAAATGCAACTTTATTAAAAACAGGGAAAGAGTTAACCCAGAATATGTTTATATTTGACCCAACAATGGGTTAAAACAACCCAGCATAGATTTTGAAAATAACCTTTTTGTCAAAGTCTTTACCTTTTTGTAGTCTGGTAAACCTTTGTCCACTAAAATAAAACTAGAACAGGAAAAGAAATTGTGTATTTATTAAAGTTTCTTTACTGAACAATACAGCCGACATTGAAACTTTCAGGAACCTTTATTTTTAAAAGTGTACTCGTATTCAAAAATTCGATTTGCTTTCCATTACTGCCTCAGTAATAAAACAATTAAATGATAAATGAAAACACATCAGCATAAATCAAACATGTTAACAGCATTTTAACTTCAGTCATTCAACAGCAGGGTTGTCTCAGTATCAAACTTTGCTGTCCATGCGAGGAGCCAAGGTCGGCCTTCAAGTCAAGCCGACACAAACGACAGACTCATTTTTTATCATCTTCAGCACCAAACAGCTCGGAAACGACCTCCGTCTGGCCTCCACTCGTATTGTTCACCCTTATTGCTCGATCTCACAGATCCGCTACTGACACTGTCTTTTGATGGAGCGCTCGACGCTCTTTCACTCAGAAACCCTATCCTCCATTTCTCTCCCCTAACATTACTGTGTCGTCTCAATCGGGATTCTGTCTGGCTCAAAGCAGATGGCAGATTGTCATAATTATATCTCAGAGTCTGAAGCTCCGAACACAGAGAGCTGTCTAGAGTCTGTCACCGAACGTCCCCTGCGAGCGGCATTAGACGTCTACAGCTGCGCCCGTCCTCCTCACCAGCCCTGATTTAAAGGCTTATGGAGGCACCTTTGACTCGTGAAGGACCGTGGCAGAAATTGAAATCTATAAATGTGTGCATTTAGAGGCCCGCAATCCTCCAACCATATGGCTGAAGTCCAAAGTGAGAGAGCCAAGGTGTGGGATGTATCACTTCATCGGAGAGCTTTAAATTATAATGTTATGGTCTTAGTGAAAGAGAGCAGGACTATTAAAGAAAGAGCACCAGAGGAATATTTTCTGTTGCGAAAGGCATCTTGAGAAACTGGCACATACTGCAGGAAATAAAGCTAAAATATGAAGTTAAGCCACGTCAGGAGCAAAGGTGGTCTTTGAAATGGGTGCGTTTATTAGCAGCATAATTCTCGTGTTCTTTGAAGACCTTGAGCTTTTCTTATTTTCTCCCTCTGGGTTCCTGTTGACTTTACCAAATGACCTGAAGAGAAAGCGTGAAGGAAGAGGAGAAACAACCTTGACTGAACAGAGCCGTGCCAGCTTGATGCGGGACGTTTTCTGAAGTGCCTTTAGATTGCAAATAAAGCAAAGCGTTGCCATTTGTGAGAAGAAGGAACAGCGAGACACTTGCGCACTGTATGTAATCGCACACACACAAAGTCTGTGGGAAATGGCAGCCTGCCGTCAGTGATACTGGTGAGGAAACAGAGGGGACCTCCATCTGGGGTCTGAAATCACATTGACTTTATTCCTACACCCATCAGCCAGTCAACTAAGCCTCGAATGGTTTATTAAACAGAAAGATAGACATTTAAAGATCAGTGTAGCTGTATGTATATAGCAATATTAAGGGCCATACTTAAAACAGCATAAAGCTGTTATAATCGGTGCAATACATAATACATAATAATGTACTGTTTATGTGTTTCCTATAGCTTTCCTTTAGCTTACAATGAAAATAAATACACCAAGCCAATGAGTCTACTTTATTAAACTGGACCAACATGAACCAGATAATGTGCATGTCAAGATAGAATTATCTTTTGCATATAAAATTTAATATATTATTGTTTATGTTATATATTATAGCAGAGTAAAAAAAAAACTTGTGTTAAAACGTTCTCATTAGGAATTTAGTATCAAGATAATTTCATCATTTTTACAACGCAATGTAAACTTTAACAAGAGCATTCATCTTGTAAACAGATTTGAAATGAATATTGACTGTTGCGTCACATAGACGACAGAGTGAAGTGAGATCTGCTTAACTGCACTGTAAGTTTTATTTTTATCTCAAATGTCAAATGGTTTGTGCTCTCTATCATTAAAAACGATCACAGCAAACAGCATGTGCAGGGTTTATGTGTGCTGGTCAGTGACGGCTACTGCTCACAAAGTTTAAACCGCTAAAGTTTTCCGCTGAAATCTACAGACACTTCTTTTGTTTGAGCCTGCTGATGCTCACCTGACCAAGTGGTTGATGTCCTCAGTGCAACATTACAGTACCCTGGGACAACATTTTAATTTAATCAGATTTCAAAAATAAGTTTAGAGTTTTTTAAATGTAACATTGTTTTTCACTTATCATATCATATGATGATTTTAGTGTTCACTTATGGTTAGGGTTGGGGTTTGGAGTGGGTTTGGTTTGGTTAATTTACTAAAATGTTGTCACACAATATGTTGCCATGACATCTCTCACTTGGCAAAATCAGATCTAGGGACATACTGTATCTTGTATGGACTGAACATTACGTTTCTTTGGATAAAAAAAACATCTGCCAAACACATAGATGAAAATGGGTACAGTACACAAATAAAAGTGTCAGTGCTGCTTTGGTGAATGCGTGTCAGAGTTTTTGATCTTCTTCAAGATTGAACCACTATAGTCACATGGACTATGTTTTTAACTCTTTTCCCTGCAGCTATTTTTTTTTTAAGTTCTCAGTCAGCGCCATATTTTTACAAAAGTTGAATGCCTTTCAGAAAATGTTCTTCTTTAAATATATAAACTAGGGCTGTCAAAAGATTAATCTATATTAAACACATACAAAAATAGGTATGTGCACTATTCTTTGTATATATAAATACACACACATGAATGCATTTACATGTGTGTGTGCGTATGTGTGTGTGTGTGTGTGCCTGGTAATTATCACATTGTGGGGACCAATTGTACCCACAAAGATAGGAATACCAGTGTTTTTGTGACCTTGTGGGGGCATTTTGAGGTCCCCATGAGGAAACAAGCTTATAAATCAAACAGAATGATGTTTCTTGAAAATGTGAAGTAGCAGAAAGTTTTCTGTGATGGTTGGGGTTAGGGTTTGGGTTAGGGGAAGGGCATAGAATATAAAGTTTATACAGTATAAAATGCATTACGTCTATGGAATGTCCCCACAAAACATGGAAACCAGAATGTGTGTGTGTGTGTGTGTGTGTGTGTGTGTGTGTGTGTGTGTATGTATCGCAAAAACTGCGGGAACTTGCAAAAACTTTTGCAGCTTTTCAATGATGTTAACGTCACATAATCACGTCACTTCCTGACATTTCCATGACAACAGGGGACATGGCTGCGCTTGTTTGAAGCAAATGCTTAATTTTTCAACTTCTGCTAAGATATATGTGATTTTTGCCATAAAAATGCGGGGATATTTTGCGCACGGAAATCTGCAATTTATGCTGCGAAAGTGCCGCGTATTTGAAAAAAATGCGTCCCACGCATAAATATGCGGACTTTGACTGATTATGCATTGAATCGTGCGATCTCATAATCGCATTTTCTGGAGGGACTGAATAAATGTATATTTAATTATTTATTTATTCAGATTTTGATATATTTTATATTATATATAAATAAAAATAAACATAAATAAAAACAATTCTGAGATGTATACATGTATTTATGTATTTAATAATTACAAACAATACACACACAAATATATTATGCAAACTTTTATTTTGTATATGATTAATCGTGATTAATCTTTTGACAGTCGTAATATAAATATACAATATATCAGATAAAAAACAATCATCTGCTTTCAAACAACCCCCCCCCCCCAAAAAAAAAAGGTGAGTTCAGAGCGAACCTCAAAACTTACACGAATACTTTCGTTGTTTTATAAGTTGGGTAAGAGCACCACTTGGTGGATAATAGTGGAAATACGTAATTGACAGAGAAGCATTTTCTCTTTTCTCTTATTTGACGAGTTAATCAATGAGTTATTGCGGCAATCCACATTTCCGCTACTATCCACCTGGTGGCGCTCTTACTAGTTAATTCCTCAATGGTCAGATGTATTTACTGGCTTTCTGGGCATTGAAAGTTAAGAATGCGTCGCTGTGTAAGAGGGCTCAGAAAGTTCTAGGATTTCCTCAAAAATATCTAAAGGTCTTACAGGTGAGGAACTGCATGAGGGTAAGTAATTAATGACAACATTTTCATTTTAGGGTGAACTAACCCTTTAAGCATGCAAAAAAAAAAAACTTTCAAGACCCACTGAATTTTCCAAAACTATGCAGTATCCCATAGTGCAATGCACTTAGCTTCCATTTCCAACGTTACAATTAACATGGCCATTACAGTATTTGATCAAATAGTTCCAAAAAAAGTTAATATAATTATTAATTTCTAAGATTTTTTTTTTTCAAATATGACATAGATCATTAGAAATGCTTTTCATTGCATTCTTTTTGGTAGCTAACAGATAAAGGACCAAGGCAAGATATTATTCAAACACAGCCATATAAAAATAGTTATATTTACATAAAAAACACGTATCACCAACAGTCTGTAATAACACACACCTGCAGTCAACCAGACGTCATTTCAATCCCTTCTATTTATTAGCGTGATGTCTTGGAAAATATTTAGCCTGGCATTCTTCATTCTCTGCTGGACAAATTTCTTTATTTTCTCATGTGTTTCAGCCTTGTTTTGGTATGAGACACGGCAGGCGAGCGATGACTGGGGGGGTTGTTGGAGAGAAGGTGGCATTCGGCTCTGTCTCAGAGCAGCAAGCACAGTAATTGAAAAGTGCAGAAAAGAAATCTTTTCAATCAGAATGTGAAGGTTGCAGCTCATTGTACCTCAGTGCCGCATATCCAATAAGAGACGCAAGAATCACACAACAAAACATTCCTTGTTTCGCAGCCAATAACTACCAATGCCCGTTTGCGTCTGACACGACATGGCTCTGAGGAAGAAATGTTTTCTTCCCGTCTTTCCTCTCGTCTTTTCTCTTTTGTTTTGCCGTCTCTTATTCTGTATTTTTTATTGAGCGGGCATTGCCTAAATCGAGGCACTTGGATTGAATAAACCATTTTTGTACAAACGCATCACTTCCTTCATCCTACAGTACAACCGTGACAAACAAATTTGTCTTTTCTGTTGAAAGCGTTAAGCAGTCGTTTAAAACGCTTAGAAATGCCTACAATGAACACACAGTGTTTAGAGTCTTATGCAAATTCATCTCAGCAATGATTTATGAAAAAGGAGCAATTTGGTGGGAAAATGAGGTGTTTGTTTGTTAAGTGCACGGCATTGATGAAGCATTCAGGAGAGTGACGAGAAACGCTTTTGAATGGATAACTTTTCTTGCTTCTCGCAAAAGACTGATAAATCTTGTTAGCATGAGATTTGAGCAAAAAGCTTCTTTGCATATCTTACTTACTTCGGTTTCTCCGTAACCTGAATATCTACCCCAAATAAAGCAGTGAATACTTTAGAAACCTATGAAGATCGACCTACTACGGCAACCAATGCATCAATACTGTCATCTGCTGGTAACAGACAGAACTGCACTGTTGCTATACTGTATGTGATAGGGTTTGTTATTATACTGCCTTGTAAGGAAGGAACAGCTGTGTTTCAGCATTTGATGTTTGCTATTCTTTATCATTTTAAACATGTATGCAATTAATGAAAAACATCTCGTGTTTGTTCATTTACTAAAGCAAACATATGCTGACACAGGATTAACAACCACTCATCAGATTAGTAAATACACTAATTAAAATAAATGTATAATGTTAAATACAAGCTATGTGTAACTTTAACATATTATTTTGTATTCTTCATAACTGCAAACTGCATCTCTCAACACGAAAATAATCAAAATTGTAAAAACAGACTTATGGGGCCTCATAAAAACCTTCGTAAATGTAGGCGTAAATTTGGAATAATTTTTGCGTAAAACTGACCTTCCCGAAATCTTTCCTCTGGAGTCACAAATACTTCTGTTGCCTAACAAACGTTGCTAAATAGCTCTTGTAATCATAGAAGAACCATTTCTAGCTATATAGCACCGGTGAAGCACCTATGAAGAACCATACGGGGGCCATATAGCACCACTATAGCACCACATATGGTTCTACATATCACTATATGGTTCTACACAGGTGCTTTACCAGTGCTTCACTGGTGCTATATGGCAATAAAAATGGTTCTTCTATGATTACGAGCGAACGAACCACTTTTAATGCTATTTTAGAGTTTACGAAAGTTCTAAATGCTACTTTCGGAGGCACGTCCAAATCCAATGTTTGGTTTACTTACTCCTAAGATACCTTCATTGCCTTGTCATACAATTCCATGCGTGTGTGCTGGGAATGTGATTGGTTGAGCCTGGTCAAGTTCGAAAAAATGTAACGGCGTCCAAGAAAGTGGCTGGAGCGCAAATTAGTTATATTTTTACAACTTTTAATTGCATTTCTAGTGAGAAATTAGTATTGTAGTTTTTAAATATCACAAAGGCACTCTCTGTGAACAGAATTTCATTTCGCTGCCTATGAAATCTGTCTGAATGCGTTTCTTAAGCTGCCTACATGTCTATGAAGTCATTGCCTCATGAGGCAGCAAGGCAACTAGTGAGCTTCGGACGCAGCCTTTGTAAATGCAAGATTTGATAGCAAAATGTGTTTATGTTAAAGAATTCCAATCATTTTTAAACAGGGCTCATTCATAATGAACATAATCCCTCATCTCAATGACATTCACAATACGGTACATAGACAAGATCTGACAGAGACAAAGGAAGCACACAGGATTTAAATACACAAGGATGGCTAACAAGGGTGAAGACAATAATTAACCAAATGAACAACAGGTGGTGATGATGATGAGGAGGATTCCACACGGAAACAGAGTATGACTTTACTGAAACGCAGGCTTCTGATTGGCCAACACGGCTTTACGATAAGGGTTTTATCACCGCCTGCTGGTGTGGCATGCTTTTGACAGTGCGTGATCGCGTGTTTTTGCATGTTCGAGTAGACAGAGATTTCTTTTAAACCGAGCATGTGTGGAGGGGATTTTTTTATACCGCAGGAGGAAAAACTCCAGTTATAAAAATACCCATGTCAATGTGGACAAGGCCAAAGACACGGGTGTTTTTATAACCAGAGTTTTTCCTCCAATAAAATCCCGTCCACACATGCTTGGTTAAAAAGAAATCTCTGTCCACATAAAAAAGCAAAAAAGTGCTGTCAAGAGCATGTCTCACCAGCACGCGTTGATGTAACCCAAATCATGAAGCCATGTTGGCCAATCAGAACCCTAACAAAAGTGACGTCGCAAGGCAAAAACCCCGCTTTTACTGTCTACACGACAACCAGAGTTTCTTAAAATCCTCACCCTGGCAGTTTTCAAAAATGTTAGCTTTAAGTGCCCTGAAACTGCGCTTTCGTGTGGACGAACATCCAAACCGCATAAAAAAGTCACGGTTATAAAAATACCCATACCGTGTGGCCTAACTGTGACAACATTACAGATACTCATATCTAAGAATGCTATAATCCTTAGATTCCATTCTCTGGTTTGGCTACATTATATTGCATAAAAGAATACGAGACAAATAGGTTACATGCCTACAAACTACTTAATAAATTTAACTGTATCCACCAAAGCATTTTAGACCTAGTGCTCTTCTGAAAACGACCAGCATGGTGGAGCTTGAGAGCGCTTTGGAAGCCCTGCACTATTCCGGAGACGCGTGATATTGTTGCTGTGATATTCATGATATGTTAGGATCTTATTTTAACAAATATATAAATGCAATACCTGTACATGTATGATGGATGGTCAATGTAGTGTTTGTTCCACCCCTCCTCTATTGGGATTGGACGGCTATTTAAAAAAAGGACAGTGATGAGCTCTGCGTTTTTTCCCAAAGTTAAAGAGTAAAAAATGAAAAAAGACAGGGCACTCATGACATTTATGATGCATAATGGTCATCAGTTTGTCTAAAAGAATATATAATATTTAAATGGGTTTTATAAATGAGGCTTATTATGTTCTTGTAAAAGTGCGCCTGTTATCTTTAGTGTCACCCTGCAAAAATATTTAGTTGTGTCTTACTGCAGCTATAGCAGCACTAGGGACTTGCCACTGCTAAGCTAACGTAGTCTGCCTTTTGTGTCTGTACTGAAACTCAACCTGCCAAGATTCACCAAAACGATCATTCAGACCTGTCGTATCCCCTTCATCTTCTCTTATATCCAACACAAGCCAGAGAAAGGATAGAGATGTAGTTGGTTAGCTTAGCAGGGACAATCCACACAGCAGCTAAACAACACAAAACCACATACAATAGTTCAAAAGAGATTTAAGGGCGGTAAAAATTGTTCTCTGCTACCCTAGTTTTATTTTACCCAAACTGTCTTGGATCCAGCAGGATTTTAAAGTGTTAAGCTAAATGTAATGCGCAGGAAATTACTCATCTATTACATCATAATGCTAAATTAGATTTTCCAGACATTAGCAGGATTTTTCTTTATTGTAACCGAGACATAGAGGGGAAAAACTGATTTCGGTGGTGACATCAGAAATAACAGCATGATAATGCTATTTTAAAAATATGACACAAGTAAAGAAAGTTTTAAAATATGTGTTACAAAGTCCCAACACACCATCATTGCGTTTAACGTTATGCTCTTGGGTTTAAATGAAAGCGCTGAAGCAAAGAAATATAAATATATTAGACCATAATAGCGTATGGGTTTGCTAGTGCAGGCAGTGTATATTTTCAATTAAGCTGCTCAGGTGTAAATACAGCACATCTGTTGATCATAATTATATGTGTTCAGTCAACAGTGCGCAGATAAGATTACTGCTGTATATTATAAAATACACTAATGATCACATCTTCATGACCAAATGCATTTGCTCCTCGCTGTTGTACCAGCCTTATTTCTCAAAGCTTGTTTATGCTTTCCGCCGGATGCACCGCTCTCTAAATTATGTAGAGAGATTGAAGCAAGTGAAACAGAAAAGCTTATAGTCTTGATATTAGCACAGAAAACATGACTTGTTTTTGGTGCTTGCTTTTATTTTATGAATAATGTGGTCTGGTTATCTATATTTTTAGATACTATTCTAATTCTCTTCCAGTTTAAAGTGTTCAGACTTCCTAAAAAGTATAAACATCTGAACAATTTCCCTCCGTTCCCGAATTCATCTACTAGAGCCGATCGGCTGATGCCATGCTCAGTGAAAAGCTATGAAATGCGAAATCAAAAGTAGCAGATAGGGGAAATAAGTCTATGTTGTGCTACAAAGAACACATCAGTTGGGCACTGGAAAAAACATCTGCTGTCTGCTAACATAATGAAATATTTGCACCCATCAGTACCACCCAGAATGTAGTATAAGATTTATACTTCTGCGTAGGCCCAACGCCATAGCCTCTACGCCCTAGGCATGGACGGATTGGCCATCTGGCAATTCTGGCAAATGCCAGTCGGGCTGGACCATTTTTTTATGTGGGCCAGTCAGATTTTTTTATATATATTTAAATAAATTGTTTTTACAGGCCAATGGGATGGGGTTTTATCACTTACATACTATGGTTATAATAATATTAATAATAATAAATGTTAAAGTCGCAATGAAAAGTAAAATAAAAAACTGTAATTTGTTTTGTAATATTATAAAATGATTTATCTGTGAGCTTCATTAATTTTTAAAAATGTATGTGCCCTCATAATCTTTAATCAAAAAATGCAAATCTCCTCCCCTCCTAAAAACGATCTCTCTTAACTTCCTGTCAAAATGAATGGCAGGTGGGCGCGGTCCGGGAGAATATCGCTGCGATTAGCAATTAGCAACACGACCCAACTTCAAATGATCCAATCAGATCTTGATGGACAAATTCAAATCCAGCCCTGCCTTATGTCATTTCAGAGGCCGGTTTTACTCGGATACACGTCACCACTGGGAAAATTAGGCAATTGATACTTCCGTTTCATGGCAACTTTAAGCATATGACCCTGGTCGGCAACAGTCAATCTATCTATCTATCTATCTATCTATCTATCTATCTATCTATCTATCTATCTATCTATCTATCTATCTATCTATCTATCTATCTATCTATCTATCTATATCTGTCTACCAAGTATATAGTAGGGGCATGTTAATGGTGTACAGAGAGTATGAAGGCAGAAGCCAAAGAAGCAGCTGCTTGTTGTGTACGTTGTTAGAAAAGCCTACGCAGTGATGAATAGACAGTGAATTTCTTTGCAATTTTCAAATGATCATATAACCCTCATCAACTTGGCCCATCTTTGTTTTTACAGAGGCAAGCAGAAATGATTATGAGGAAATGTGGCGCAGATCTTTTTACCAGTGGGAGGGGTTCTAGTAGACCAATCATTGCACTTGTGGTCTGCGTAGAATTGGCACGCATTTCAGTTTTGGAGAGGTGCATGTCAGGCTACTCAGAGTGACGTATAGCCTAAAGCCTAGAGGAGTATAGTCAGTTTTTACGGGTACACGAACGAACGCCCACGGACGAACACACAACCTTGTAAAGTGAAGTTTATTAAATGCATCGTGTACACAGATTTTTGTTGCATAGTCATTGTGACAAAATGCAATGCATCTCCTGGGCTACATACTGTACTACCCGTACAATGTACGTGGAGTTTCAAAAATCGAGCAGTGTGTGTATAGTATGCACGCACTATTCTGATGACGGAAATTGCGTCACGTGCACTGTATGCAGACCTTTGCATACGCGTAAAAAAGTGGACCATGTTTTTGGCCTTAAGGCGTAGCTACGGCGTAGGTCATACTATAATTCACCCTTAAATGTTAAATGTTGAAATTATACGTTTGAACTAAAGATATCAAGGTTATATTTAAATAATGTTTATTTCATTATGTAAGATGATTTATGCAAAAAAAAAAACTGAGTGTGTTAGACTTAATTCCAATTTATAGTCCTGCGTCAGGTCTGCGCCATAGCTACGCCATAGGTTATATTCGTAGCCACTGCATAGCTCAGCATAGCCTGACATGCACCTCAGCAAATTTTTAACTGTTCGTCAGTTTCCAAACTGCTACATTATTGACAGTCGCACTGCTACTGTGGTTACACGTGTGGATACTGCCTACCAGCGGTCTGCATGTGTGTTTGCACGTTGACAAAAGTATAAATGAAAACCAATGCGTAACCTACGCCATCGTGGTTACACCGTAGGACCTACACACAACTATAACAAGCCCTTTATTCCAATATTGCATAATGCTTTAAACACAATGTTTGTAAATTTGGCAATACTATAAATGTCTAGCAGGTACTAAAGGCTTTGAGTCGTGGATTTGTGGTAGTGGTGAGTGGGGTTGGTCTGGACTGATTGTCTGAGCAGCTGAAGGGAGCAAGCAGACTTCAACTTAGCTTCCCAATAGCCAGCGAATGACAAACTTACTCTGTGGCCCATAAGTAGGCCAATTAGTCTTTTTTCCATAATAGAGGACACACTCCAGTGAACAGGGTAGATGTGAATGAAAGAAAGAGGCCAAATGGTGTGGCCTGTGTGCGGTGATGACAAATGGGTCCATCAGCGAAGACTTTAATCCTATTAAGAACAGCTCATGGTATCGGTTTCTAGTGTGCAAGTATGTGTTAAGGAGGCCCTCTTCTCCAAAACAACTTCAATGACTGTGCTGTGATGAGCATGGCTGAATGTGTTACAACACATGTTCACTAGATGGCATCAGGGGACCAGTTTGAGATATGCTCGCTCACGACTGTGTCTCTATACAAAAAATGGAAATTATACATGTGTCAGAAAATCACATGATTGTGAGAATTAAAATAATTAATATGATAGATAGTAAACATTGTAATGTTAAAACTAGTTTAGACATTTTCTGCCTTAAGGAAGAAATATTTTATAAAACAATGCAGTTATGATATTAATATTTTGTAGTTCGGAATTGAACTATAAATGGCTATTATATAGTTAATAATATTTTAATAATTTTAAATATTTAATATCATCGTAGATGCTTTGGTTTGGCTTCATTTTGCTGCAACAAAGCAACCTGATGACTTGTTTCTACTACACGCTGGTAAATTAATAAAATAAAAAAATCAATAATAATACTAATTTCTACTGGCCTGAAGCTGCGTTATTTTTAAGCATGCTGAATATTTTTCCTCAACAACACTATGTTAATTTGGCTGTGTTTACTAGCTAGTGACTGCCTTCCATTACAGTTTACATTGGAAGCAGCCATGTATGAAATGTTTCTATGTGATTATGCATCTTTGAAGAATGATCATGTGACTTTTTCTGCATTTCAGGTTTCCATTGCAGTTTTGGGAAATTGCTTGAAAAACTTTGTCATGCAAAGGAAAAACTTTTTTGTTATACATTTTACAAAATGTGTGAGTTTCCATTGGATGTATTTTCAATTTACAATTTTCGTTTCCACAATTTGACAGCTACTGCTACTTTGCATCAAATGTAAGCTAATCTTCATAACCAAGAACATAACACAATATACACTCAAAAAACTTGTTGGTTTAACGTAATAAAATTATGACACCTATTTCCACACAATTAAATCGATTTATCTGAACATAATATGTGGGAACTTTATTTACAAGTAAAAATTAAGCTCACTTAACTTATTTTGTTTAAATTTTTTTGTGTTGAGCCAACTAACTTTACTCTGACAATTTTCAAAAAATTAATATTTCTTTATTTTTTATCACAATGAATGGTGCTGACAGAAAGTTTAATGCATGAGTATTTGCAAATGATTTACTCATTAAGTAAAGCTGCATACATGCCAAAATGGTATAGTATGAACATGCTCGTCCTGAACCTGACGCCCGGAATACACTGCAGGATTTTTGCACTCCTATAAGATCATTACCTTATCACACTATGCGACATGGACCATTTAAACTTGGGTACGACAAGCATGTAGATTGCATGATGATGCCACTGTCGTAGGCTATCTTTGGACGCAAGCCTGGGAAAACGGACATCTTTGAACCTCTCTCACTGTACGACATAGGACCACAGATGAAGAGCCACGGTCAAAAAAATCGCAACGATTGTTTCACGATGGCAATCTTTTGCTGGGACAGCCAAAAATCGTGCAGTGTATCCCGGGCTTAAGTAAACATACCTAAGTGACACTTTACCATTATGGTAACCCCCAAAATCTTATACATAACAGAAATCCTCTGAATTTCAACATTACAGATTAGAATAACAAACAATAACATGTCCCCATAATAAATTAAGTAAATTAAGTAACTCTTCTTAAGTAATTAAGTAAACTGAGCAATCAGTTAAGCTTCTTAACTGAGATGAGTATTTCCAAAAGGAAAATAATTTATGTCATGTCAAAGAGTTACCTTTATGTCAGTATTATGCATTGCAATTGTGTTTAGCCAAAAAACTGAAACAAATGTGTAGCATTAAACTATACTCCTTAAGCTTTTTTGATTGTATTATTCACAAATTAGGTATGTCACCACATTAGGTTATGAGCGAAAAAGTATTCAGATAATCCCAGATAAACATCTGACAGTACAGTTAATGTTCCAGTGATTTTAAATGTATTAGAGGCGCAAGTCTTTCTTTAGCAGATGTATGTCTAATTTCAAACACTAGCGTCACATCAACAAAGATCAGATTATCATTCTCACAGTTTGATTTAAGCATGTCATGTAGCTGCCACTGTTGAGAGTAACTTTATTTTAGTTTACTGGCATCTGATGCTTGGCAAGTGTTAATTTGCAGGCATTAAGATTTTTGCTACACGTCCTTCTGACAGACAATGCTCACTGGTCATTTCAGTTCAACATAACATTAACAAATCCCTTCAGATATTAACTGTCAACAATTATAGTAACAGTGGCTCCATCCATATAACAATTATGGAGAAACCATCCTAGTGGGATGTACAATACGGTCAAAGCAGCTTTAGGAGATGTTTTTGTCTTCCCTATAGCCGACCGCTGCTGTCAGGCCTAGAAATAGAAACACTAAAGAAATTATTTTTATCACCTTATAGTCATAAATTTGACATAAAAAGCTGACATCAATCAGCTTACAGTATGTACACGATTCGAGAGGCTTTTGCATTTTTTCAAGCCCCCATTTGTAAATAGATGGACCACTGCCAACCGTACGAGCGGGAGCATTTGGTCAATTTGGTCTCCTCCCATTACAGTATTGCCGCTGTGCTGAGATCAGATGAGAGAAACTCCACCGACGCCACACAGTCGCATTCTGGGGATAGCAGGCTGCACTGGGGACGATTGAGCACCTGGCCCTGGTCAACCAGAGCAGAAGAACTGGAATTGACCTTCCTAGCACAAGCTTGATTATCATCAGTTACGTCAGGCGATGGGGGTCCCTCGGGACCACTTGTGTCTCATCGCTTTGCAAGATCAGAAAGAACTAAGCACACATTAGCAAGCTAAACATACTTAATGCTCAATAGAAACAAAAACTGATAAGATTTCCAATATAAATGCTTTTACACTTTCTGATCAAAACAACACTGAATAACTGATATAAGTCAATGAGACTGTTTCCATATGCAAATGCCCTACTCGTCAGCACAATGCCGAACAACAAAACAGAAACTCTTTCAAATATTATTTAATAAAATACTAAACATTAACAAGTCCCCATCTTTTGTCATCTTAAAGATCATCTTTATTTTGATATTCACCCTCAATATTCATTCTCATGCAAAGCATGCTGGGAACTAGAAATCCCCCCATACAGTTTTAGCGATACTGCTTTGATACAACAAAAATTATTCATGTAGTAGCTCAAATTAATCATTTTCACACAGGTTGATTTTAAACCAATATGATCTCATGTAAAGTTGTGTTATAGTCACGAAAAATGTGATTATTTTATTTGTGTCCATGTTTTCAAAATTCAGCTATTTTTCATGCCTTATGCACAAATGTTTTTTCGTGTCACTTGCACGAATTTCCATAAATAGTTTTTTGTGTCCGTGGCACAACTTTCTTTTTTGTGTCATTTTAGGAATTGTTTTCTCATTTTATTCCTTTTTTTAAATCATTGTCGCTTGGGGTTGGAGTTAGATTTGGGGTTTGTAACATGTAACAGAAAGTGATTCTAACCCCAAACCCAAGTGACCATGTTAAGGAAATAGGGGAAAAACAATGAGAAAACAATACATAAAATAAAACTAAAAAGAAAGTCGTGCAACAGACACGAAAACTATTTATAGAAATTTGTGCGAGTGACATGAAAAAAGCAGAATTTCATGCCATGGACAGAAATAAATGTGTCAATTTTTTTCTTTTACTATAACACTAATTTCTGTGAGATCAGTTTGTTTTAAACACATGATATAACAATATTTACCATGATAAGGTTCAAACACATTATAGTATCTACAAAAGTTAATAAAGTTTACAACTGTAGTTTTACTGTTTGTGTCCAGGTTATATTTTAATGTTACACCTAGCAGTGTACCTGTATCATTTTGAGTTACTGATGCCATTGCAGTCAGCTGTGATTCAAAAAGCTGGTCATGTGATTTAAACATGGTGGTCCCAATGAGATGGCCCACTCCATGTAAAATACATCAGGCTATTGCAATGAATTCATCTAATATGAATGTGTATTATTTTGATGTTTATTTATACTCATTTTAAATGTTGGGAAAATTACTGTGATATCAATTAATGTAATAGAAATGTAATGTTTCTAAATAAAAAAAGATAAAGGCTGAAAAGTGTCACGGTTTATGAATGCATTGTTTCCTTCCTGATTCACATGGCTGTGTTGTGTTTGTGTGTGCGGGTGTGGGTGTGGGTGTGTGTGGCACTTACCTCCAGCGCACCTGATTGTCATCAACTCGCTCCAGCTGCAGCTCATTGTCTCACCCATATATACTCTCTCAGCTCTCATGTTCTTTGTCAGATCGTTGTGGATGTCAGTGAGGTCTCGTGCTGTGTGTTCCGGTGTTCCAGCTCTCTTGTTCGTGTTCGTGTCGTGTTTTTGGATTTTGGATTTGGATTTCCACAGACCGGAGTTTCCTGTTTCCACGCTGGCCAGGAACAGACCGGTAGTAAGTTTGAGGCTACTATCGGGCGGGGTCTCAGCCGAGAAGTCCTCATCTACATCTACGTTCCTCCCGGTGAGACTGAGGTGGCCAGCACATCATCACGATTGCCAGGCGTTGGTGGATTCGGGTGCAGAAGGTAATTTTATGGACCATTCATTCGCCATCAGACACAACATACCACTCAGACCCCTTTCACAACAGATTTCAGTTCATGCACTCAACGGACAGGATCTTCCCACCATAGTTTTTTCCACCGAGAACATCACACTCATCACGTCTGGCAATCACACCGAGATTATTTCTTTTTACATTCTGGACTCACCACTGGCACCCGTTGTACTTGGACACCCCTGGTTAAGGCTTCATAACCCCAAAGTGGACTGGCAGAGCAACTCAGTGTGTGCTTGGAGTGTTAAGTGTCATGAGTCTTGTCTTGTTTCTGCCTGTTCGTCTGTGCCTTTGTCTGTGTTTCAGGAGGAGGCAGTGGATTTATCTAATGTGCCCGCGGAGTACCACGACCTGAAGGAAGTGTTCAGTAAGTCTCGTGCTGCTTCTCTCCCTCCGCATCGTCCCTATGACTGTGCTATTGAGTTAATGTCAGGTAAGTCTCCGCCTAAAGGCAAGTTATATTCGCTTTCGATTCCCGAAAGGGAGGCTATGGAGAAATACATTTCTGATTCTCTAGCAAACGGGTTCATTCGCCCTTCCTCTTCTCCGGCGGGGGCGGGGTTCTTTTTTGTGGGGAAGAAGGATGGTACTCTGCGACCTTGTATTGACTACCGAGGGTTGAACAACATCACGGTTAAGAATACTTATCCTTTGCCGTTGATGTCTTCAGCCTTCGAGAGGTTGCAGGGAGCATCCGTCTTTACAAAATTGGACTTACGTAATGCTTATCATTTGGTCCGCATAAGGGAGGGGGATGAATGGAAAACTGCTTTTAACACCCCTCGCGGCCATTTTGAATATTTGGTGATGCCTTTCGGATTATCAAATTCGCCAGCAGTTTTCCAGGCACTCGTCAATGATGTGTTGCGAGATATGGTTGACCAGTTCATATATGTCTACCTGGATGACATATTGATTTTTTCTTCATCTCTCCAGGAACATGTGCAACACGTCAGACGAGTGCTTCAGAGAATGGGCTTTTTGTCAAGGCGGAGAAATGCGAGTTTCACGCATAGTCGGTACCATTTCTGGGGTACATCATCTCTACTGAGGGAGTGCGTATGGATCCTGAAAGGGTTAAGGCTGTGGTAGATTGGCCAAGCCCAGATTCCCGTAAGGCCCTGCAGAGGTTTCTGGGGTTCGCCAATTTTTACCGACGTTTTATTCGCAATTTCAGCCAGCTAGCCGCACCTCTGACCGCCTTGACCTCTCCACGAACTACGTTCAGGTGGTCAGACGCAGCTGAGGCTGCGTTTGCCAAACTGAAAGGTTGCTTTGTTTCAGCCCCTATTCTCATTGCCCCTCATCCTTCACGTCAGTTCGTGGTCGAGGTCGATGCGTCAGAGGTGGGGGTAGGAGCAGTGTTATCACAACGCACTTCCTCAGATGACAAGATGCACCCTTGCGCGTTTTTTCACATCGATTGTCCCCCGCGGAACGTAATTACGATATTGGTAATAGAGAGTTGCTGGCCGTCAAGTTAGATTTGGAAGAATGGCGCCACTGGTTAGAGGGTTCCGGGGTACCTTTTATCGTTTGGACCGATCATAAGAACTTGGAATATATTAGAACGGCTAAAAGACTGAACTCCAGGCAGGCTCGGTGGGCACTTTTTTTTCGGTCGTTTTGATTTTTCTCTCTCGTATCGTCCGGGTTCTAAAAACATCAAACCCGATTCTTTGTCACGCATTTTTGATCGTTCCGAACGCCTGTCTACTCCCGAGTGTATTTTACCGGAGAGGATAGTTATCTCCGCACTCGTATGGGAGGTCGAATCGAGAGTCAAAGCGGCTCTAGAAGGGGTAACGCCTCCGGTCGGGTGTCCACCGAATCGCTTATTTGTGCCGGAGAGGTTAAGGTCCAATGTCATTCAGTGGGGTCATTGTTCCAATATTGCTTGTCATCCCGGAGTTAGTCGAACCAGATATTTGGTCAAGCAACGATTCTGGTGGCCACGTATGGCTCGAGACATTCACAGTTTTGTTTTGGCTTGTTCGGTTTGCGCCAGTGGTAAGACTTCCAATCGTCCTCCTGATGGGTTACTTCAACCGCTGCCCGTCCCTTCGAGACCCTGGTCCCACATCGCTCTAGATTTTGTTACCGCCCTCCCGCCCTCCCAGGGCAACATGGTTGTTTTGACCGTGGTGGACCGATTCTCGAAGGAGACTCATTTTATTCCCTTGCCCAAATTACCGTCAGCCAAGGAGACAGCGTTGATTGTCGTAAACCACGTCTTTCGCTTACATGGCCTCCCGTCAGACGTGGTTTCCGACAGGGGTCCCCAGTTCGTGTCCAAATTTTGGCGTGAGTTTTGCAAGTTGCTAGGGGCGACTGTTAGTCTTTCCTCCGGGTTTCATCCCCAGACCAATGGTCAAACCGAAAGAGCCAACCAAGATCTGGAGAGAGTGTTGCGATGTCTGGTTTCCAAGAATCCTTCATCCTGGAGTCAACAGCTCTCTATGGTGGAGTACGCCCACAATTCTTTACCGGTATCAGCTACGGGCCTGTCGCCGTTTCAGTGTAGTGTAGGTTACCAACCACCTGTTTTTCCCAGTCTGGAATCCGAAGTCACGGTCCCCTCTGCTCACGCATTTGTTCAGAGGTGTCGTCGCACCTGGACTAGAACCCGTGAGGTTTTACTCCAGGTGCGGGAGCGCACCAAGGCCAAAGCCGATCGCCACCGGTCTAGGCCTCCGAGGTACGTCGTTGGTCAAAGAGTGTGGCTTTCTACCAAGAATATTCCTCTCCGATCCGTATCTAATAAGTTAGCTCCCAAATTTATTGGCCCGTTCAAGGTCACTAAAATCATTAATCCAGTGACTGTCCGCCTTAGTCTTCCTCCTGCGTACAGGAGAGTACATCCCGCCTTCATATTTCCAAAATTAAACCTGTGTTTTTTTCACGCCTTAATCCGCCTGCCCCGGTTCCCCCCCCGCCTCGTCTCGTAGATGGGGTGACCACGTATTCGGTAAATCGCATTCTGGACTCTAGGCGGAGGGGACGCGGATTTCAGTACTTGGTGGATTGGGAAGGTTACGGTCCGGAGGAGAGAAGTTGGGTTCCTGCTCGGGACATACTGGATCACTCCCTTATCGATGAGTTCAATCGGCAGGTAAAGGAGTCTGGGAACGCCAGGCGGCGTTCCTAGAGGGAGGGGTACTGTCACGGTTTATGAATGCATTGTTTCCTTCCTGATTCACATGGCTGTGTTGTGTTTGTGTGTGCGGGTGTGGGTGTGGGTGTGTGTGGCACTTACCTCCAGCGCACCTGATTGTCATCAACTCGCTCCAGCTGCAGCTCATTGTCTCACCCATATATACTCTCTCAGTTCTCATGTTCTTTGTCAGATCGTTGTGGATGTCAGTGAGGTCTCGTGCTGTGTGTTCCGGTGTTCCAGCTCTCTTGTTCGTGTTCGTGTCGTGTTTTTGGATTTTGGATTTGGATTTCCACAGACCGGAGTTTCCTGTTTCCACGCTGGCCACCTCAACTGCCTGTGTCACCCGCTCTGCTGTTTGCATCCACCTATTTACTCTGTGTTCAATAAACCTCTTAACTCGCATTTGTTTCCTCTCGTGTGTCATAACAAAAAGTCCATGTGCACTGTAAAAATATACATGTTTAAGTTTAATCATCTTGAATTTACAATTAATTTCAACTTGTTTTGTCTATTGAGGAGTTGCTATAAATTATAAAAAATAGCTTAAGTTATTTCAACTTTGTTTTTATAATTTACAGCAACTCCTAGTCAAGAAAGTTAAAATTAATTGTAAATTCAATTTGATTAAACATACAAATTAAAGTGCAACGAGGAATTCTACAGTGTACAGTACAAAATCAAGATTTTAAAACATAAAATGCATTATATTGAGAATTTTTTAATAGTGATACTTCTAAGCGTGTTGCTGCTGTATGAGAATGACAGCTGCTTAGTTATTTGTCTCGGTGGATTGTCTCTCTGTCTGGGAGGTTGGAGAAAGGCGACGCACGGCCTTCACACCCTGGCACATGTTCCACTGACCCCACATGCTGCTGTATCGGTCCCATCCAAAACTCATCCTTCACAAACCATAATATTTTTCCCCGGAGCTGAGAGGGCAGGGTGGCAGACCCTCACACTCCCCCGGTCCGCTCGTGAGACAGCGGCTCCACCTGTCAGAGTTCAAGAGTTAATGCCAAGAGCTTAGAGATTGTTTCCATAACGACTTGAATGTAACTTTTGCTTTCTCTGCCACACAGGGTTGATGCATGTGTTGAAAATATCAATCAACAGCCTGGAAGCTTGATGTATTACTAGAAAAGTGAGACGATTTATGGCCAGCCAGAATAAAGATCATGACGATTTTCACTTAGGGTAATACAATAAGTGGCACTGATTGATTCATTTCCTACATTTTTTTTTGCATATTTGTGACCCTGCAGTGAAAACCCAGCTAAAATCATTTTGATTAACTAAAATCAACCTATATGTATATAGACCATTCTGTGAAAATAAAACCTTGATGTATTTAATATTGGCTAAGTAAGATCATGTAAAAGATTGAAATTAATGAGAGATTAATGAGATCCAATTTTGATGCTCCAAATCTTATAATGAGATAATGAGACTTTAGTCATGATTTCACAGACAGGGTCACATTTTGTATTATAACAAGTGCATTTGTTTATTCTTAGTAATTGAAATACCGTCTTCAAATTCACATGTTACTTTATTTACTTTACTTTGTTTAGCGGGATGCATTGCTATTGCATTTGAATTAAACGCAAGTAGTAAAGTTAGGACATTGATACTGGTGGTCGGGAAGCGAATGTACAGAGTCAAAACAGTGACTTTAGACTATTTGCATATTCATTCTGAGCATATGCATTGCAGTTTCTGTTAGGTAAGACTACATGCACTTTCACGTGAAGAAAATTGAAAATCAATAGCATTATTTAGCAATTGTGTAAGTGCTTTATACTGTAGGGGTGTTGAAACAGGTTTTCATTTCATAGCAATATTTTCTATTTATGTATTTATTTATTTGACTCTTGAGGAAAAAGTCTGAGTCTCTCTTTCCTCTTTAATGTGCCAGCATTTGGGAATTTGTTTAAAAACTGACAGAACATTAAAATAGTCAAATAGTTAAAAAAATATTAAAGACATTTAAAATGCAAATATTTTTCTATGCAGGTTAGAAACTGTCTCATAAAGATTAGATGCCATAAATTTTCGCATATCCAAAATATCAAGTGACTAATAGTAGCAGCCTATTAACTTGTAAATCAAACTTTGTTTCCTGGCAGACTGATAAAAACTCAGACATCCTTGACTGCCAGATGCCGTGTATCAGCCAACCACTGATATTAGATTTGGCAGATTTCACAATCCCCAGTCATCAGACAACCTGGGAAGATGACCAAGAAGCAGACTATTTATTTTTATTGCTTATCATTTTAGTTCATTTTTTTTCTTTTAACCACAGTTTTAGTCTTGTTTTGTGTTTCTTTTATTTTATTTTTTATAAGACGTCAACATTTGATGTTGATTCTCAGTTCATCTTGATTTTAGTGTACAATAATGGGAACATTTAAGTGCACCAAATGCTTATGACATTATCATTAGTGAAAATCTTTTGGTCAAAAATAGAGCAATTAAAAGACTGTTTACGCCGGGGAAAATGGTTGTATTTTAGGCACAGTAATGAACCAAATGTTTGCAATTCTGTTTGTGTAAGGCCAGGGCTCTGTTTAAGCACCTCTTTCATCCCCTCTGAGTTTCCTGTGAATGTCATACACTGGACAAACTAAATTGGCAATACCAACAAAGATTAAGCAGCCATTTTTTAAATCTCTCTGACAGCACAGCCAACTGCCAGTTCTTCTGCCCACACGCTCTACCGTTTGTACTGAAGTATCGAGCCCACTGGGATGTTCACCAGGGAACCATGCAACCTGGTCCTAAATGCCATGGACTTGTAAGGTTTTCTTTCAGAGCACCAGACTCCTCTTATAGCAGTCCATACCGCACCTCTGAGGGAGAGAAGGCATGAGCAATGCTCAATTAACCTGAAAACAATATCTCCCTGATCAGCTCCCATTGTGCTCCCTGACATTGTCCCAACAGCTCCTGTTACAGCTTTGCAATAAACAAGAGGCTAAATTAGACATGCAGTTGTTGCTATTGTCCTGCTCTCCTTGATACCCAAACCCCTCTGTCTTAGCAAGCCAAAGCTTGTGCCGCAAGCCCCTGGAAGTCCCTGGTGGAGCATAAGTGTTGGAGCAATGACAAGATGATGGGCCGCGAGTGACAGGGCCACGTTCTGGGACGCAGCTCTGGCTCGAAGCAACGCCGGTCAAAGTAATTAAGTTAAAGACTGAACGCACGACAGAGGTCTGCATATAGGTCTTAATGGTATTCAGATAGATGGCGTCTAAAGTGATTTCTAGGGTCGAGGGGGCAGATTACACAGCAGCTGTTGCCCAGAAAGAGTGGATGGATACGGTGCTTGGAAGACCAGTACTTGGGTTCCGTTGATTGAGGGACTTTGGTTTATGCCTTAATTAGAGGGACATTAAAAGGTTGGTCAAAGACAATGGTAAAATCCGAAATGTATATCATGGAGTGCGCTGCCACTTAACGTAATGCAAACAAAGGTTGTATATTGGAAACACAACTCCACTTCTAAATGAGTTGAAAGGTTAAAGTGAACATTTAGGGGAGGTTGTCAAGAGATAAGTGTGTGGTGTTTGTGTGCTCTATGGTTTCTATTTTATACAGTGGCAAGGAAAAGTATGTGAAGAATAAACTGGTTTTCTTCAGTGATTTTTCATAAAATGTGATTTGACCAACCTGATCTCACGAATTTCCGTGGCATAGTCACGGAATTTTTTGCTTATTTTTCCGTGGCATTCTCACGGATTGGTTACTCAACTGTTTTGTCCTATTTTCTTACCATTGTCGCTTTGGTTTAGGGTTAGATTTACATAAAATGACATCCCTACCCAAACCCAACTCTAACCCCAACGCCAGGCGACAATTGATTAAAGTTTAGAAAATATAAAATAATACATCAAAAAAAATTGTATAAACCAATACTTAAAGTGACATACTAACGCAAACACCAAATCTTACCCTAAACCGAAGCGACAATGGTTTGAAAATAGGAAAAAACTGTTGAGTAACCAATCCGTGAGAATGCCACGGAAAAGAAAGTCCGTGGCAGGGCCACGGAAATATGCGGAGTTCCGTGAGAATGCCACGGAATAATTAGCAAAAAATTCCGTGACTATCCCATGGAACTGCGTGAGATCATGTTTAGATGAGGATTTGACCCTCATCTAATTTACAGCAATAAAGAAACACAATGTGCATTAGCTAACAAGACACAAATAATTCTAGTTTCTTGTGTCTTTTTTGAAAACACCCATTTAACATTCACAGTGCTACAGGAAAATGTTAGTGAACCCATATTCAGGGTTCCCCAAATCTCACCCTGGCGGGCCGGAGCACTACAGAGTTTACCTCCAACCCTGATCAAACACACCTGAGCAAGCTAATCAAGGTCTTCATGATCACTAGAAAATCACAGATGGATTAGTTTGTAGTGCTCCGTCCCTCCAGGGTAAGATTTGGGGAACCCTGCCATAGACTAAATACTTTAATGAAAGCTAATTTGTGTCAGAAGCTGGCAAACTGGAGTCCAATTAATAAAATGAGTTTAAAGGTGTGGTTTACTGCAACTTTGATGAAAAGACACTCAAACATTTTAAGATTGCTGTCCTTAAGAAGCATCAGTTCTTATGAACCATGGCTCTCTTAAAGGTATTGCAGAGGATTTTCTTTTTCCGGGTGGATCATCAGGACTATTGGTCCTCCTGGTTGTCAATCAGGAGTGTTGCGCAATTGCCTTTTTTAAAAAAGTGGAGAAGGCGGTTCTTTTCTAAATTTCGAGAAACTCCTTCGCTACACCTTTAAGATATCCGATTAATAGTTTTTGCCTCCATAAGGCTAAAAAGCGATACAAAACAATCTCCACCAGGTTACAGTTAGACAAATTAGTTAGACAGTTAGACTGTAGCTACCCTTACTAGAAGTGGGCACACAACCAAGATGACTTCTAAGGCATAACGCAAAATACTCAAAGTAAAAAAGAACCAACGAGTAACAGCTAAAGGCTTAAAGACATCATTGGAACTGGCCCACATCTCTGTTCATGAGTCTACTATATGTAGGTCTTTGAACAGGAACGCTGTCTATGGCAGAACACCATGTAGGAAGCTGCTGCTCTCCCGAAAAACATTGCTGTGAGCCTGAAGTTTACAAAAGAGCACATTGGCAAACCCTAGTGCTACTGGAAAAATATTTAATGGACTGATGAAACAAAAGTTTAATAGTAAAAAAATACTATGGCACAAAAAGTACACAGCTTACCAACATCAAAGCATCCTCCCAACAGTGAAGGATGGTGGAGGGAACATCCTGATTTGGGCATGATTTGCTGCCTCCAGGCCTGGACCATTTGCCATCATCGAGGGTAAAATTAATTCCCAACTTTAACAAAATATCCTACAGGAAAATGTTATGGTGGCTGTCCACCAGTTAAAGCTCAGTAGAAGTTGTTTGATGCAGCAGGACAATGACCTTAAGAATTGTAGTAAATCCACTACAGACTGGCTTAAGAAAAACGAAATGCGCCATTTGGAGAGGCCTGGCCAAAGCCCAGACCTTAGCCCGTGGAATGACTTTAACTCTTTCACCGCCATTGATGAGATATCTCGTCAATTAAGAGAAAACGCTTCCCCGCAAATTACGACATTTTCCGTCTTTCCACAATACCGCTATTATCCACCAGGTGGCGCCCTTCCGCAACTGTTTAAACCCGGAAGTATTGCCCTATGGCAAGCGGCTACATGTCCGTGTCTGTTTTAAAGATCGCTCTGAATGGGATCTCCATGAAAAGTCCGTCACAAAAATGGAATATCTCTGCTTTTTGCTCAAAATGTGGTGTTTTTGCAGAAACCTACCCATATTCAAAAGCTGATTACAAAAGAACCACTGAAGGTAGGATGAAACGTTTTTTTTTTGTTTGAAAGCAGAGGGTCTGTTCTTTCATTTGGTATATTGTATGTTTATATATTTAAAGAAGAACATTTTCTGGAAGGCATTAAACTTTGGTGAAAATCATGAAAAACGCTGGCGCTGGCTGGCAACTTTTTTTTAAAAACGCTGGCGGTGAAAGAGTTAAGAGAGAGGTTCACACCACACATCTTAAAAATATATCTGAGTTGAAGCGTTTTTTAAAGGGGAATAAGCAGAAATTCCTTCTGGACGATGTGCAGGTCTGATTCAGAACTTCTGAAAGCACTTTGAAGTAATTGCTGCCAAAGGAGGTTCAACAAGCTACTAAATCCAAGGGTTCATTTACATTTTCCTCCAGCACTGGGATTGTTTAATGGGTGTTTTCAATAAAGAAACTATAATTATTTGTATGTTGTCAGTCAGCTTATTCACATTGTGTTTGTCTATTGTTGTGACCAAGATGGGGATCAGATTACATTTTATAGCAAATGACTGTAGAAAACCAGTTAATTCCTATGGGTTCACATACTTTTTCTTGAGACTGTAATTGCAATCTAAATAATCCCACAGATTATGGATTTTACAGATTATGCATAGGCACAGATACAGTCTGCATGAAGCCCCCCTTCGCTCATTGGGAGGACAAGTCATGGTTACCCACAGCTATCTATTACTTAGTATAAAGTACGGTCAATGGGGAAAATGTCTCAAAATATTGATGATTGATTGAGTCTTTCATTTGCTGAGATATCTTACAACCACTTAATTATGTACAGTATACACATTTGTTTCTTTATTTGAAGTGCAAAACAACAGATGTAATGTTTTGAGTTTGAGCAGTGAAATTTTGTGTTCTTTACCATTTTCCTGTATCAATATGTAAGTAATGGGTAAATAATGACAACAGTATTCAATCACATTCACACAGGGTGTTGTCAATCCTATAAAATTGCCATAAAATTGCAGTGCGCCTTCTCTGTAAACACTAGTGTTGGGGACGAGACCGCCTATGTCGAGTCCGAGTCAAGACCGAGTCTTTGAAGTGTTGAGGTTTTCAAATACAGTTGAGTCCGAGTCAAGACTGGGTCTCTGAGTCGAGACCGAGTGCTTTAGGAGTCGAGACCGAGTCGAGATCAAGACCATAAAAACATGTCAGTTTTCATATTCATGATTTAATATCACCCCAGTTAATAATCAACAGTTAGGCCTACAGACTAAGCTAGATTGGGAATTATTTAGAGGAGCAGTCTTAACGTCTTAATATGGACTATGTTTTTACTATCATTAGAAATCCCTACCACATGTATCTTCTTCTGCCTATTTTTCTAGAGATAAATAAATGGCACTGATGGCAGTATCTTTGCATTGCACCATGGGATGTCATTTTCAAATAATGCCCGTCAACATTGCATTTTATTATTATTGTTGTTAAAATGCGTCAGTCTCAAGGAATCATTTAGTCTGAGTCCGAGACCAAGTCCGAGTCTTTGAAGGAACAATTCCGCGACAAGTCAGAGAAAACAGAAATCGGTCTCGAGACCATCACTAGTAAACATAACCACTTTCTGGAATCTCCCAATAAGTGGGCTGTCCTGAGGACGCATGTGTCATTGCAACAACATAGTTATCGTTCAGCTATCTGACACAGGAGTTTTAAATACAGATCAACAATCTCGAAAAGAAAATGTCTACAAACTGGAATTAACGAAGCTTTTAACTATCCGATCTATACCTGAAGCAGAGATCATTCACCAGCTTAAAGGGGGGGTTCAATGGTATTTCAAGCATTCTGACTTATTAACACAGTTATAGAGATGCTTCCTCATGCTAAACGTAGGCAAAGTGTCAAAAAAAAAAAGTTGGGCATGTTACAGAGTATTTCTGTGCCGAATGCACTTCGCCAGGGTTCGTACAAGTTTCGGAAAGTTTTTTCGATTACAGTTCCAACTGACGTTTCAGGGGTTTTCTATACGTATCACTTCTTTATATGTGCATCTCCCCCGGAAAACCCCGCCCACCCGTCAATCAGCGGGAGACGCTAGAACTTACAAACATTCACATCACGCGACAGCTTTGTTTAATTTCAAAACTGAACAATGGCACGAAAGATGAAGTGTGTTTTTTGATGTAAGGGGAAGAAATCCAGCCTTATGAAAACGATGGATATAATTTATTATCCGTGGTAGCCTCGCAGTTTTGCGTGTCTGTTTGATGCGGTGGATTTTTCGAACCGGGACATGATGAGTTGCACGCGGTAAGTAAGACTTCTGTCTTATGTTGGAAATAGTCGAGTGCATATTATATAAATGACAAGAACACGGTAACCCCGCGGTAACTCCTCCTTCTTCATTTTTTC
Source organism: Paramisgurnus dabryanus (assembly GCF_030506205.2). Taxonomy (NCBI): domain Eukaryota; kingdom Metazoa; phylum Chordata; class Actinopteri; order Cypriniformes; family Cobitidae; genus Paramisgurnus; species Paramisgurnus dabryanus. The sequence continues at coordinate 8,311,961 of NC_133345.1, read as the reverse complement.
GTACGTTATTGGCAAGATTCGGTAAAGCTAATCTTTCTTTTATAAATCTGATTAAACTAAAGACTCTTCGGAGATATAAAGAATGTCATACTACACTATAGGTACTCCAGATTAACATCACAAATGCAGAAACAGCGTGTGTTACGTGAGCTTTAATGAAAGGGTAGGTGATTCGCTTGTTCATGATCAAATCAGAACACAAGCACGGTTTCCAGAAATTAATTTGCAGTGTGAATTAAACCAAAATCAAACGATCCCAGGACAAATCCTGAACACATTATCCAGGTTTATTTCATAATCTGTGTGTAAAATTGGATTTAGAGACAGTGAATTCAATTAACAAATGGTAATTTATAAGACTATCAAGGAGAGAGTTTTAAAGCTACTGTAATTTCTCTTATATATATATATAGAAACAATGGAAAAAACAACGTCCAATCGAAGAATCTGTCATAAATATGATTTATACAGTCCACAGATGTAATTTATTGCACAAGTGGAAGATGTGCCTTTATAGTGTAGAGCAATTTGCATTGCGTGGTTTTTTGGTTTGTCTCGTGATTCCAACCCATGATATTTTTGGCAGGTTCAAATTACTTGGGAAATAAAACATTAGTGTAGTGCAGCATAACTCTTCCTGTTCCAGATTTAATAGTGGAAATATTTATCAGGTCCCGTCAGACCTGAGCTCATAAAACAACACATGAATTTTTATCTCTTTGAGTAGTGTGGAGAGGTGGGCAGCTGTATAAGTCACATGAGCGCCATCTAATACACTCACACAATGGTTTAAGAATAACATGTACTATTTCAAATGGAACACTCTTCATATTAGTTTCAAAGGTGTGTCTGTGACTAATTATAAATACTTGAACTGAACAAGATGTACTTTGAACATTTATTATAATGCTGAGCGACACATCTAAAATATTACATTTCTACAGTATTGCTTCATTTGAAATTCTACAAATTGGGAAGGTTGGGGTTAAATGTCACAAAGAAAAGCAATCACATCTTAACCCCCTGAGGGTCTAAGGGTTTTGGGACACTGGAATAGGTTTTGATATTTAAACACTTATGCAAATGCTGCTTGTTTTGTGTATTTATTTCAAACACTTTGTATAAAATTGTTAGATTATTTGTCATTTTTATTCCCCAAATATTCTTTTTCCTATTATGCCAAATTACATGTCGTATGTGATGTGATGTGATTTTTTTCCATTGGCACTTACTGTAATCATTTAAAAAAGATAGTCTGTAAGAAATATTTAGTTAAATGTAACAAGAATAATATGTGTGTTGTCCAAATCTGTCCTTATCCTTAATAAACATCATACATATCACAGCCTAACTGTAATTTGAACCGAGGTATGCTGTGTAACCAAGCACAATGCTTTAATAGCAAAAGCCGTCATAAGTGTTTATTTAAAATTACAAAATGACTCAGAGCATTGACGGCTGCAACCCACTAAAACTGATCCTAGCGTAATGTGTGTGTAATGTGTGAGTATTTATACCACACTGGATTCAAAGAATAGCTTACACAAAGTCTTGATTGAATTACACGCCGTGTTACAGATCAGTGATGCTGATGTTGTTTCTGCTTTGATTTGTGTGTGTGATTTAAAAGCACACAGGGTCAAGGCAAAAGCCAACATCCAAAGGAACTTGTTAAGTGTGTGAGGCTTGAGAATCAGAGACCACCGCACTTGAAGAATGAGTGGGGAGTGAAGTTGGGGGTCTCCTCCACCCTTTCCATTATGTGCTACTGTTCAGTTATGTTTAGCACCGGCTCCCACAACTCAAGAGGGCAAATGGTCAAACAGGAACCGAAAATAAACAAATCTGTAATAGAAAGGCGCTGATCAAAAATGTGTCAAAATGTCACAATGGTCTCAGGACACACACACACTTAAATACAGATTACCCATGGATCAACTGAGCCAAAGTCTAAAGGCTTTGTACTGTGTTTACCTGCACTGTAAAAAATACAACATGGTTTTGCAAGTCAATTCAACATAGTACCGTATTTTCTGGAATATAAATCAGACATTTTTTATAGCATGGCTGGTCCTGCGACATATATGAACTAAGAGACAACATTACCATCTACAGACGCATTCAGTGATGTGGAATGACAAGCCTGCGAACTTGATGCGCGTTGGCTTGTTCTGTTCATTTAGCTTATTCAGCCTTCCAGGATGTTCTGTGTATCGTGTATATAACTGTTTGTATTATGTTAACTTACAGACACCTATTCAGCCTGCTGTTCTGTGTGCTATTGTTTAGTTGAATAACTTGAATTTCCAGATTAAATGTCTGTTCTTCGGCTTGGATTTTGTGAAATAATTTTCTAAATAAATGCGACGTATAGTCAACTGTGACTTATATATGTTTTTTCGTGTTCATGACTCATTTTTGATTATTGCGACTTATAATCCAGATCGACTTGTACTCCGGAAAATACGGTATTTTAAGTTGTGACACATGATTCATGAATAGTTGACATAACTTATAAAAACAAGTTGAAATTGCTAAACAAAATTCACTTTTTTCGTGCCTTAAGCATGAATGTCTTTTTCGTGCCACTTCCATACATTTCTATAAATAGTTTTTCATGTCCGTGGCACGACTTTATTTTTCATGTCATTTTAGTATGTATTGTTTTCTCATTTTTTTATATTTTTAAATCATTGTCGCTTGGGGTTAGATTTGGGGTTTGGGTTAGGATGTACTTTTCTGTATTGGTTTCTACATGTTTTTCTCCGCATTTAAAACTTTTCTCGTCTGGAGTGGGGGTTAGAGTTTGGGTTTGGGTTAGGATGTCTAAAAATTTAACAAAGTCATTCTTACCCCAACCCCAAGCAACAAAAATAGTAAGAAATGGTAAGAAAATAGGAAAAAACAATGAGAAAATAAAATGACGTGAAAAAGAAAGTCGTGCCACGGACATGAAAAACTATTTATAGAAAAAAGCCATTCGTGCTCAAGGCCTGAAAAAAGCTGAATTTCATGCCATGAACACAAATAAATTAATCAAATTTTTGCGTGACTATAACGTGACTTTCTGTGAGTTCATGTTGGATCTAGAATATGTGCAAAGTCTAATAAAGAAAATTTGTCCATACACATCATTTGGATTCATACAAATTGCCCACATCATAAAATAGTTACGAATTCCTAAAATCAGCTTTTATTTCTTGGATTGTTATTATGTTTAAACCTTTTTATATCCCCATAATCACATAACCTGATATAACTATTTAAAAATAAACTGGTTTATCATTTTAAAGCAACATTAGCTCATCCGTGAGTCACCTCCAAAAAAAAAAAAAAAACATATTGTCTGTGATCGAACAAAAGCATGGGAGGAAATCACTGGCATTCCCTGCGGATAACGGAATATTTAATGAATGGTTATCGAATGCTCTGCACAGAATAACTACAGTACAACACCTGGAAAAGAGAATAGCACACCTTTCCTCGATGGGCAGGTGTCATCTAGCACCCGTAGTTGTTTTAGTGACTAAAGGATGTTACATCACTTCAACACATTTCACTCTAATAGAAAAAGGAAATAAACTATAGCCTGTAGCTTATAGCATCCCCAATATGAAATTTGCCAGCTGGCTAATTTGTTGATGGGTTTGACAGGAGTACAGCGTTCCTAATGACTGTTATTCAGAAAGCAGGGATCTGTAATAAAAAAAACATGGTTGTTATGAATGACTCAGTCTTGTTGTGGCAGATACGGTGAGAATCGGAGTATTGACAAATTTACAGTGCCGCCTACAGCAACAACACAAATGCTAGTCCAGGTGGTTAGCAGCGCAGTCGGTTTATGCAAGTCTAAATGGAAACGCCTGAAGTGAAAAGCTGTTTATTTTCTTATAGCGCTGCTGTTTCCCTGTGGCGTCTTATCGAATGTTTCAGGAATGTAATTGGCCCTTTAATAAGAGTTTAGGTTTTCTAGACTGCTAATCTCTGATACAGGGCTAACAAGATCATGCTAGCTGCCCTCATTATACAAGCAAGATCACGGTGAGTAAAAACTTTGGGCCAGGAGTCGTCTGCTGTCTGGGTAATGTATTTTGTTTCAATAACAATAATGCCACATGTTTGCTCTTTGTCGTCCTTATTGCATGTATTGCATACAGTAAGATGAGATGAATTCAGATACATTTCCACATATCCTCCACCTTGATACTAATGCAGAAAAACACTAAAAGATGTATGTGTGTAGGTAAAGAGTACCGCTCTGATGTTAGCACTGAGCATCTCCAATCTCTCCCCACTATCCCCCGGGCACCCGGTCCATTTAGGGTGCAGGGCAACTGAAGTCATCTTGAGAGGAGAGTCTTTGTGGTCCCCTGTGGGCCGTGATGTGTGAACAGCAGCAGAGATGCCTCCGGGGTCAATCCTTTAATATTGATTACAAACTGGAGCGGGCCAGCAGGGCCGACAGGCTGCAGCTGTGAGTTTGCCCGGCTTTGAAGTGACCCGCGCCTGTTGGCGGGTCCCAGGCCCTCGCGCATGAGGAGAGGCTGCAACTATGTGCCTGCCTGTGGGAAAGAATGTCACACGACGCCACGGCGACGGAGCCTGCCACCGACAAGGGACGAGATTTAGAAGAGCCGCGGTGTGAGCCCTGCCAGCGGCAACTACTGTCCCTTCTCTGCTGCTTAGAAAGAAAGAGAGAAAGCACGTTATAAAGACGAAGGGAGAGTTTAACTCAGTTATACTGATCACAGGGGATCTTTACAGCAGTGAAACTGTCTGGCAACAGTAGCGCACACACACACGGATACCAGAGCGGAGTTTGTTTTACATTAAAGCATGACTCTCTCACTGTTTTGTCTACTTATACTTCAGTCTGAAACGTTAGAGCAGATGGAAAAACCTGTCTCGTACAAGAAAAGACAACAGCAATATTATTTTATTGTGTGTGTGTGTTCGTGTACAGTATGTGTGTGCCTACTTTACTATATTTTGAGGACAGATTTGTACCCAAAGTATGCAAAACCTGACAAACCTGAGCAAAACCTCCATTTGTGGAAGTCTTCACTTGTAAAATTTTATAAAAATATAGTAAAAAAGTATTTCTTTATATATATATATATATATATATATATATATATATATATATATATATATATATATATATATATATATATTTTCAATATGTATAAACTTAAAAATGCATAAACTTTCTAGAGTGGGTTATTTTTTAAATAACCAAAACAATACACGTCTGTGTGTGCGTGCGTGTTTGTTTATTATAATTTAATCATTTAGATTATAATTTGATTAATTTATTGTTAAATTAAAAATACAGTTTTAGTTAAAACTATAAATTTGTTCATAGTAACATTAAAGGGGAAGTCCAATCTAGACATTTTAGCCTGTTTATCACGGGTAATTTATGTCCACTTTGCATTATACATGAGGAAAAATAAATAAATTTGCACGATTTCGATTATTAGATTGATAGTGTGTTGAAGCGGAATTTTCGTAACGGTCTTTAATGGACACAATTAACCAGAATGCACTGCGCGAAACTGAGTCATTAGCTCCACCCACTAACCACTGTTCGATGCAGTCGTCAGGTTTGTTTGACTTCATGCGGCGCCGCAGGAACCGACAGCTGGATGACGTCAAGGTTCCGCGAAAGGGATTTAAAAGCAAACTCCTCCGTATGATTTCGCGAATCGCTCTCGCGGTACTTTGACGTCATCCCGTTGTCGATTCTTGCAACGCCACATGAAGTTGAACAAGCCTAATAACTTCTTTTACCGCTCAACTAGCTCTCAAATCAACTCAAGTCAACTTGAAGTTAGCCGGCAGACGAACCCATCCAAAGAGTAACTCCGCTTTAACCGTCTCTGAGGGGGAAATCACCAAAGCCCTCGATAAAAGATGACTAGAACCTGTGCAGTATGTGGATGTAAGGACAACAAATTCAGGCCACCGGGAGTTTTTATTGTTGACATCAACGCGACCCTCAGCTGACCCACCACTACACTACTTTGAATATGCAGCCAGCACTTTCGTCAGGAAGATTTTGAGTACTGTTTTCAGCCCAGTTTTTCCGCGGACTCAGGTAATGTAAAATTGTTAAAATATCTAAAACATCATTTGGCTAAGTTGTTGCTTGTTTTGTGTAACTACGGTAAACATACTACGTAGAAAGTTATTATCATGTTGTTGTTATTATAAACACGAGCAAAGCAAGCTAACGTTAGCTCCTGTGCAGCTGTCAATCAAAAACGTTATCATCTACTGTCAATCATCTCGCCTCAAGACCCGCCCCCATTTAGAACATTCAGAATTAATGTAGTCGTGCATTTTTCTTCCGGTGATTTGATGACGCGTCAAATCACCGTTACTGTAGCAGTTAAAAGCTTTTATTTTTTATATGGAGTTAGTACATTTGATGGCAGCACAATCAACTACATATATGGCATGAAATATAGTGTTGGAGCATAATGTTGTTTTAGGGTTGACTTCCGCTTTAAGCATGTAATAAAATAATAATTATTCAAAGTTTTCTTGTTATTATTTATACCGTTTTTTTAGATAGGTGGATGAGTATTTAAAAAAGCTTTTAAATAAGTTAAATTGCTTGGGAAAACACCTACACATTCATATTTTTAATAACATTTAAAAAAGGTAATGTTTGATTGTAACTTTAAACTTAAAATGACCAAAAATACTTTAAACCTACAAAAGAAAATCACATATCTTATTAAACAGCAGGGGGTGATCTTACATCAAAGGAACAATACTTACAGTCAATATGTTAGCAATGTCATTAAGTTAGGATGTGTTTTCTAAAACATGTATTGGTTGTGTAAGCAAGTTTTAAACAGTCAGTGTGTGGGTGATTCAGATTGTAACCGCATTGAGGATCTAAGCTAACTGTACATATGAGGAAATTGGTTTAATAAACATATCCTATAACGTTAAAATGAAAATGTAATTCCAGAAGGGTTTGTATCTGAGTTAATTTAGGGTTAGGGGATAGAAAATATCATTAGCTCAGTTAAAAGCAACATTAGTCAATGGAAAGCCCCCACCACGACAGAGAAAGAGTTTGTGCGCACGCATACAGTATGTGTGTGTGTGTGTGTGTGTGTGTGTGTGTGTGTGTGTGTGTGTGTGTGTGTGTGTGTGTGTGTGTGTGTGTGTGTGTGTGTGTGTGCGTGTGTGCGTGTGTGCATGTGTGCGTGTGTGCGTGTGTGCGTGTGTGTGTGTGTGTGTGTGTGTGTGTGTGTGCGTGTGTGCTTATAGTAATTGTCATGTCTGGGAGTACTGGTGGTGACTTTGTATTACTGTATAACATCCATTGTTCCCAGAATTTTAGTGAAAATGCAAAACAATTTAGGTGAACATTTATAATAAAAAATAATGATTACTTTAGGGATATTTATTAATATATCCCACTTCTGCTTTAAAGGGATGGTCCGCACAAAATTTTTTACATCTGTTATGATTTACTCACCCTCAAGTAGTTTCAAACCTATATAACTTATTTCTTAGTCCTGCTGAACAGAAAGGAAGATATTTGTAACCAAGCAGGAAAATATAGGAAAAATATGGAGGTCAATAAAGCTCTAAAACTGGTCACAAACAATGCTAAAAATATATCTTTTTCAGCAAAACAAAGAAATGTATAAAGGTTTGGAACAATTTGGAGTAAGAAAATTATGACCTATTTATTTATTTATTAAATTTTTTCGGGGGGGGGGGGGGGATATCCTTTTATTGAGCTGCATTGACCTTACAAGTTTGCAATTGATGGGCCATGATATCCCAGCATGCTTTGAAAGTCTTTCAAAGATTCACAATCATTGTCATTTACACTTTCAAATGATGAATTATTGGTAAATGTGTGATGTTATTAAATAATTTAGATTTTAAACGAATGTTCTATTAAATTTAAACTGACAACAAATTGTAAACTAAGACTATCTATATATTGAAGAATGCAGATAGAAACACTATAAAAAAGTTGGTTCAATTTAACAAAAAAGTAAGTCACCTACAGTAGTTGCCTTAAAATGTGTAGTTATTTGACTTTAAAATAGTACTTAACACAATCCTGCCTGGGTAAACCAGGCTAAAGTCTATAAATGTGATTGTAATGAGCATCAAAGTTTGATTTCATCTATTAATAGGGTGGCTATACAGTATGTGCCATTTTTCCGGGACGCTTCCAGGATTTTGGGTGCGTCTTTCGGATGTCGTATTTGTCGACCGCATATGTCATCGAGATTCTCACATTTTAGTTAAAAATTTCAGTTTCTTACCTTGAAATGTAACGGTTGCTTTTCTGAAAGAGAACCTGAAATAATAAACCTTGATGACGTATGCGGTCAACAAATACGAATTCCGGAAGGCGCACATGAAATCCTGGCCAGGACGCGTCTCGGAAAAATGGCACATATGGTCACTCTACCTATTATTTTAACTATGATTTCATTCTTTGACATGGTCTTACTCAGTCAGTAATAACGTTATCAGGATTATATTTTCACATAATGTTCTTTACATCATTTAGGAAGAGTTTATGTTGAAAACAGCAAATCACAAAAAACCTACTTTATTATTTTACATAACTTTTTTGTGTTAAGTTTATTCAACTCAAAATTTTAAGGCAACCACGAAACCCACTTTATTAAGTTAAACCAACAAATCTTTTTTTTAAGTGAAGAAAGATACACTCTCAGAAATAAAGGTACAAAAGTTGTCACTGGGACAGTACCCTTTCAAAAAGGTACACCTTTGTACCGAAAGAGTGCATATTAGTACTTCAACAATACATATTGGCAGTTCAAAGATACATATTTGTACCTAAATGGTACATATAAGGATTAAAGGGTACTGCCCTAGTGACAGCTTTGTACCTTTATTTTTAACAGTGTATACAGACTTATATTCAGTTTTCTAAATGCTTAAACAATGTTTTTTGGGACAAAGTTAAGAGGAAATTATATATAAAGATGTATCTTATGCAAGCTGTCACAACAGAGAGTGAGGGGGGAACAGCAAACCAAAACATATCTGATATATAATCTTCATGGCTAATTAATACCTGCCACATGATAAGAATGTGAAATATGCTACACGTGTATCTCATTACAGGGCTAGGCAACCGACCAAACCATTTCGTTCGAGATTTCCATTTAAGAAAAATTATTTGTTTCATTTATCATATAGGTAGGGTGTTGTGAAAGAAATCGTATAATTATGTACTCAAGCAACTTCACATATATTACTTTGGTAATATGTTTTAGCTGATTGCAGTGTATGCCAGCATAGCAATTTTGTCATAGCCGCAGTAGTGCTCTGCTATAATAGTCAATTATAAAGTCTCTAATTTACTGCACCAATTTTATACGAACACACAAATTTGCTTAATGCCTTTATATGTTTTTGATAATTTTACCCTCGCCAACATTTTTCATACCCACAAAGGTGCGATTTAGCAATTACTGTTTGTCTGCATGTTCTGAATAAAAAAGCAATAATGTTTTCTTTTCCTGCTTCAAAGGCTTTAGTCGGAAATTTAAAAGAATACAAACATATCAGAAGGACAAAAAGCTTAAAGGAAAACCCCTTCAGATAGCAAATAGAGATGACATCATGTACTGTAGTATAAAAACAATTAATAATTTCCTACCGATTACAGTAAGAGAGGATGGTAGGACGAGTCAGTCAGTTTCATGACCTCATCGCTTCATAACAATGATTCATTGAGGGCCACAGGCTCAGAGCTACATGGCAATTGAGGTACATAAGTTTAATTTGGCATTTTGCAACTATTAGGTCACAACAGTTCTGTGCCATCCTTGAAGGTGGCCATTCTGTGATGGAAAGAGAGAGAGAGACAGAGAGAGAGAGAGAGAGAGAGAGAGAGAAAGAGAGAGAGAGAGAGACAGAAATGAGCACTACTGCAGGAAAGTAGAAAGCTTTAATTTATTGTTTTATTTAAGGCAGTTTGTGTCCATCCTACAGACTTTTATCGTTTTTTTTATATTTAATATTAGATATAATTTTAAATTGATGTAAAGGAAAAAGAGAGCTATTATTAAACTCTTGCATTCCATGTGTCTTAGTGCTTGAAATGTTTGTAAAGTCAGTGTGTGAGTGTAGACATTTGACACCCATTCTTTTAATACCACGTCGAGAGATTTGATGTTTGATAAGACATCAAATATACATTCATAAATCATTATATGATGTTAAATATGTATCACATGTGTGTTACTTTGTTTCCCAAAAACAATTTGAATTCTTTCACAAGTTTTAGTACAGTAGAGCAATTGTACATTTGATGGTTTATTTGCTTTGGTACTTTTCTAATGTTTGAAAATGTTGTACCTTGTTTTTAAAAGACTTTTTCATAAACTAGTTCACAGTTCGGTCCTTCTTTTCGCTAACAATCACACATAAAGTCGATTTAAATGCGAAATAATAGCGTTTTAATCCAAGAGAAACACGATTACGAGTTCTGGAATGATATGTGATGGCTATTACTGTGTAATTGAAAAGCAAACATTATTTTTAGCTCAATGAAAGTGGTGGCCTAATGCAATTACTCCAGTGATGTGTGATTTCCAAACATTTGAAGTACTCTTCTCTGTTACCAATCCAATCTCTTTACGATCTGCTTCATAAATGATAGTGTTTTGCCTGAATGCTGCCCAGGATCTTCTCATGTGAGTTACTGTATGAGAACATGAGTATGTGAAACTGGTTTAAGACTTTGGACTGTACTATGTTAACATTTATCACATGTTTCTTGCATGCATGGTGCATAGTTCTTGTATTATGCGTTCACAGTTCAAATAGGTAGTAATTTAACCCGTGTTAACTTTAACCTGAGAATTTTCTAATCTGTTTGTTCTTGTCATCCGACGGTTTCCAGAGTAACCCTGAATAGTTTGTCACATACTGCAGTGAATAAACCTCTACTCACTTTCAACCAGTGACAGGCATAGCTTTATTAAATTGGCACAAGGTTGTTCATTTTTTTTTCTTCTGGCAAACGTGTTTTATTATATGTTGGGGATTTAACAAATTATTTCCATTGCTGCTTATTTAAAGTCATTTTTCAGTATTTCCGACTCAAAATACCAGATATTAAAGGGATAGTTTACAGAGTCTGTAATCATTTGCTCAACCTCAAGTATAAGAAAAATAAATAATGTTTAAATAATGTTTTTAAACAAACAGATCAGTGGCGCCATTCACTTCCAAATTATTATTTTACCTACTATTAAAATCAATACAATGGAAGTAGATGACAGAATTTTCATTTTTGGTAAACTAGCCCTTTAAGACTCAATTTCTTATAAAAAAAAAATGCTGTGTTGTTTTAAATAATGGTTGGGCACATGTTCAGAAAAAATGCTCCCTTGCTCTCACTGGGGCGGTACCCTTTCAAAAAACACCTTTGCACCAAAATAGTTCATATTAATAACTCAGAGTACATAAAGAGTGCATATTAGTACCTTAAAGGAACATATTGGTACCAAATTTATACATATCTGTAACTAATTGTATATATTAGGACATTTTACAGGTAATTTCTCAAGTGACAGCATAAGGGATTTTTTTACAGTGTAAAATTTAAATAAAGCGTACTGATCTGTTAAATTAACCTATAGAAAATGTCTATGGATATTTTTAATCTGAGTGTATATAAAGTTATATTCAAATTCTGAATATTTGGTATATAGAAGAAATTCTGAACATTGGCTTTAACTAAAACTGCAGAAATGCAATTTTACATATTAAATAAAGTTTTTATAGTTACAGATGTCCACCACCAAGTAATCATTTTTAATGCATCAGTACAAGTTGAACTTTTTGTGGGTGTGTTGGGAATATTAAACAGTAAGTTCCTTTACTTCATCATCTAGTCTCATAAATGCTTGTTCTTTTGAATCATTAATCACTTTTATAGATCGTAAATAAATCTGAATTTAAGCTCTGCTCATCAATCAGTATCTACATATTTTCAGTTACACATTCAGCCCTTAGTTTACTTGTGTATTGCGTGTGCAAAATCTGAATGTTTTGTCATTCAGGGGTGTTGTTGTGCATCTTTCAACACACAGTGTGCATATGCATACCTATCAAATCCACCATGCCGAACTATGCATACCCCGTAATCGTTACCATAATTGATCTCACCAGGATTACTTTGTTTTGATTCCCCTTTGAAGTTGTTTGCTTTGCAGCTTTATGCCTAATTTATCACATAATCAGAATTAGGCGCAGCGGTTTCAGTGGCCTGCACAGAATAAACAGGACTTTCGATAGGTGGGTGGCCGAATGTGGTTGGTAAGCGAATACACACCTGGTTACTCTGTAAACTGTTGTACATCAACACAATGACTCAGTTTATGCGCAAGATGTTTGCGTGAAAACGTAGCTTATGTGTCAATGTAGCTTATGTAAACATTGCTCCTACGTATGATTAATAATTGATCAACATTAATCCTTACTATTCAGTAATCTCGGATCTTGGATGGACTACATGTGGATGGTTGGAATTGAGGATGGATTACATAAGAACATCACATGGGGTCACGATGACAGGTACACGTGAAATAAATCGGGTTGTTATGTTTCACCTGCTGAACACAAGGAAATACACGTTTTACCAATGCTGCCAGTCTCTTGTGTTTACTGGACACATGCCAGGTTGATTTGGCTCGTTCAAGTTCACCAAATGCCTGCATTACACCCCTTTTAATGTATCTGCAGTTTTGTTGTTCATTACACCTTTCTTCCATTTTGATTGCAGTGGTACTGTCATGCTCAGCTGGCGCAGTCGATATTGAGTAATTAATTAAAAGTAGGAAAGCAACTAACTTAACAAGACATTTCAGTAGCGTGACTGTAAATGAAATATACTGAAACCCTTCCAGGAACAAGTTATTTTTTTACCTCAAGTCGTGGTGTAGTATTACAAAACATCACATTGTTGTTGTTATTTTTGCTCATTATCTTGTGCACGCTACCATGCAACCAATCAAGCTTAGACCATCGTTCGCTCTTGTAAAAAGTGAAAGTGGGATTAAATAAAAAAATTAATTCAATTGGTAATGCCTTTACTTAAATCTTTTCAATTTAACTTTTACCAGTTGAAGTATTGTTCAAGTTTATCCAACTTTTACACCGGTTTCACAGCGTGTAAGTGGCACATGTTTTTTCCAGCACCCATGTTAACAAGAGCCTGCACACCGCATGCGTAGCCAACGCATGCTCGCGTAACAGGAGCGGCGCTGAAGCAGCAGTGTTGCGATCGTTTCAGTGACAGTGCATTGTTAGTTTAAATGCTCGTAATATGACGCCAAAAGTGTCAGTTTACCATAAAATCATGAATGTGATGCCAAGTGTGTTTTAAACGGTTATGACTTTGAGCAATAAAAAAACATTGAGATATATAAAAACACACTGTTGCGCTGTCATTCACTCTCTTCACAACACTAAATGATTTCTCATTTATCTTAATAATCTTTAGAGAAACAGATACATCTATAAATCTAAATCTTATGCTTATACTGTTGAAGGAAAACACAATCAATGCATCATGCTGTCAATCACTGAGTGAAATCTTTTATTTTATCGTAAACTTCAGAGAAACAGATTTAAAACTGTGCCATGGGTTTTTATGTCTATAATTGTGTATTGTGTCTATATCTGTCATTACACGGACCAAAACAGCATGAAAACAATTAAACATATCACAGTTATATCAATTACACTGACCTTCAAAAAGCGTATTGAAGAGGTTTTGCTCATAAATGCATGTAAAATAAAGTAGTGTGAACTTACTTATTCATTTTTTCATTTAGCTGACGCTTTTATCCAAAGCGACTTACAATTGCTATATATTTCAGAGGTTGCACGCCTCTGGAGCAACTAGGGGTTAAGTGTTTTGCTCAGGGACACAATGTTGTGTCACAGTGGATTCGAACCCGGGACTCTCACACCAAAGGCGAGTGTCTTATTGACTGCACCACCACAACTTAAGATTTTATGACTGTCATTAAACTTTGTAAAACTGAGTTACTTTTTACAGTGTAGTTTCACATTAATGTGTATTAATGCATTTCACTTTGTGTTGTCTCTCCATACTTATAGACAAATATGGTTCTGTTTAACTGAATTGTTTAATTAAAAGATGACATATCATGAAAATCTGACTTTTTCATGTTTAAGTGCTATAATTGGGTCCCCAGTGCTTCTATCAACCTAGAAAATGTGAAAAGATCAACTCAGTAACTTAGTTTTGGTAAACCATTCTCTGCAAGCATGTTAATATTAGGCTATTGAAACTTGGCTCCCCTTGTGATGTCAGAAGGGGATAATACCGCCCCTTAATCCGTGCTATTCAACCACGACACTGTCATTTAGTGCAGAGATCAACTCATTTGCATTTAAAAGGACACACCCAAAAACGATACATTTTTGCTCACACCTACAAATTTTAACATGCAATAATAAATTATATGGAGCTAAAACTTAACATACATACTCTGGAGACAACAAAGATTTATTTGACATCTTAAAAAAGTCTCGTGAAATGTCCCCTTTAAAAATATTGTCCTTTTATAAAGTTGTAATGTGAAAATGTATGTTGTCTACTAAATACTTTTTAAAAAGTTTATTTATGGAAAGCTACCGTTTTCTAGTTTTACTGATGTATTAAGTCTCATAGTGTATGTTCACACTATGATCATTAAGAAAACTGCTAGCTGCCTAACCAGGCATCACCCCCAAATAAACACTTTGCTATAGGCTTGGAAATATGGAGTTGAAAGATGGCCTCCTTTCTGTTACTCACAGCAAATAAGTCTATCAACAAATCAGCCTCGCAGGAAGAGGAGCCGCTTAAAAGCTCATAAATGTCTCCTTTTCTGCACTTCCTTGTTGGTTAATCTTGTCCCTCCGGGCTAACGGCTGCTCTGCGCTTGCACTTTGGAAAAGTTTAAGGCATAGTTAAGCAGGAATCGGCATATGTAGCTTCAGATAGTAAAGGTCTAAAAAGCTATGCTGCAATTAGGTCTTTGGCGCGTTATAATTTGATTAATGTCAGGAGAAAATTATATTCAGCCACTAATCATACATTACATTACATTATATAAATTGTCTTTAGGACACTTTTTATCTCTCTATCTGAGTTTAAATATAAATGAAATAAGGACTCTAAAGGGTTTCACTCTGCCAGCAGATCAGTTGCATATGCATCACTATTTGTAATGTATTTCTTTTCATCACTATTTGTACTGTCTGCACTAACCCTAATCTAAAGCTATGTCCCAAGGCTGCGACCTTCTAAGGATGTATTCTAAGACTGATTGCATCACAGCAGCGTGACTTAAGGATAGTAAGGCCATCCCAATTTGAAGAACTCTTAAAGCCTAAAAATGCTTGTTACTGATTTAGTATTTTAAGTTATGTTTTGTATTAATTAATTCCCTGCCAGCCATTTTTTGAAAAGTTGCCCACCAGCATTTTTTGTGATTTTCACAAACGTTTCACAAAATGCCTTCCAGGAAAAATGTCTTCTAAAAATATATAAACATACAAATATAGCAAATAAAAGAACAAAACCTCTGCTTTCAAACAAACAAACAAACAAAACGGAGAAAATCCGTTTTATCCTATCCATATTTTTTTTCTCTGCTAAAAAACTTTTAAATATGGGTATTTTTCTTTAAAAATGTTTTTTTTAAGCAAAAAGCTGAAATAATTGCATTTTTGTGAAGTAATTTTGATAGAAACCAGATTCAGAATGATTATCAAAACATACATACAGTTTAAAATTAGTTTTTTTCATAAAGTAGGTAATCTAGTGCAGTGGTTCTCAAACTTTTTCTCTTGTGTACAGTGAATTTTTTGCGGCCCCCCGAAAGAAAATTTATGACAAAAACAGTTCTAAAATGTAATATTTTAATTAAACAAAAAATTTACAATTATACCTAGTAGGGCTGTTGGATAGTTGGCTTATTATTTTTTAGGTTTAATTACACAGAATTCATGATGTATTTTATTTTATTAAATGTTATAAAACTGGGGCCCCCCTGGCACCATCTCACACTCCCCCTGGGGGCCCTGTCCCCTAGTTTGAAAACCACTGATCTAGTGGATAATCACGGTGTTGCAGATTAACATAAAAAATTCTTCAGCAACACATTTTTTTAGGCAAATGTTTTCTTTTAATTGATGAAAAAGAGTTAAATTATTCTGTGTATGTTGGGTATATTTCTGAGGTTGATTAAATATGTTATACTGTTGAATAGTGTAATCTACAGAAAAGTCAGAAGGTCTCCGCTTTGTCCCGCTGACAGGCACGGTTGGAGCGTACAGCAGGTGACGCCAATTTTGGGTAGACCGTCTCATTTCAGTTCTCTTTGCTGACTTCTGAGGCCGCCACCTTCAAAGACTCAAAGTGCTCATCTTTTGAGGTGAGGTCCTAAGAAGGTCGCAGCCCTTGAATTGGGCACAGCTTAGGATTTATTTTAGTTTAGTTTAGCTTACATGATGTACAACGATGAAAATTACGTTTTTATTTATATTCTTTTTTTAAAGGCGTTCTAAGCGAATCTGCAAGACGTTAGTTTTTGTTGACGTTTGAATTGTTTTCAAACAGACAGAGCGTAGCTAACTCCTCCCCCTCCCTTCCGTGCTTTCATGAACGCGCCCAACCCCAACCCCCACCCCCAATCCTTCTTGTCGTTTATTGGCTGGAACACTTTGTTATGGTTTCTGTTTGTAGGTTTTGCCACTGTGTTGTTATTGCCGTTTGTGAAGCCTGGGCTGTCTACAGAGATCGCGTTTTTTTACAGTTTGATCAGCGGACAGGCAGCAAGCAGATAGTGAGGAGATGTTTGCTGTATGTAACAAAAAAAATTTATGGTCTAAAACACGTCAATTCGCTTAGAGCACCTTTAATGGATCCGTGAAAACTAAATAATAAAAGAGGGTAACACTTTATTTCGATAGTCCACTTTAGACATTTTACTGATTATAAGTAACTTTGCAACTACTTATCAACTACTTATCAACTACCAATCTTTAGATAATTAGTAAACTGTCTGCTTAATATCTACTAACACTTGATTGCGATGATATCTCAACAGACATTCAACTGTCTAGAAGTATCTTTGCATGTGCATGTCAACTTATTCCACTAACCCAAACCTCTTCCCTAACCCCAACCCTTACAGTCTACTAACACTCTAATGACAGTTAGTTGACGTATAGTTGCAAATTATTGAAATTTAGTTGACATGTAGTTGCAAAGTTATTTATAGTTAGTAGAATGTCTAAAGTGGACTATCAAAATAAAGTGTAACCTAAAAGGGTTGTATTACACAAGCTACTGTAAGCCAGTAGGCACATGATATCAACACGTAATGCACATACTGTACACATGACATCACCGTTTTCACAGAATGTTATGTAGCTTACTTAGATGATAATTGCTTTCTTTTAAAAACTTTGAATCCCGTTTTCAAAGGGTTGCTTTTCATACGCCACAACATGCTGTTGTTATGTAAATAAATTGACAAAACTAATAAAAGGTTTTCAGATTTTATAGAGGAAATTGTGTTGTGTAAACGGCCCCTAGATTGTCAACCTGTCTGATCTACTTACAGTATAAAGGGTGTTGGAAATTACTTGACCAAGAAAATTAATGGAACAGAAAAGTCGGCACACCAAAGCTCCAAAATTTAAAAAACGATTGATTAAGGAATCTCATACAGGTAACATTTTGGACCCGCAAACATCACCCAATATGTACAATCCTGTACCAGTTAGATGGTATAATGCATGAGAATGTAATAAGATGGGTCACCGACTGCATCCTGTCTACTGCTAACTAACCGTAGTGTTGTATTTTAAGACATAAAGATCCGTGTTTTCGTCAGTCTCCACTGGACAAATAAGTGTTAGGGATGGCAATCTACCAAACTATCAACTTTTGGTAGAATCCTCTTAATCAAAGCCTTTTTAGGTGCCACAGGGTTCCCACACCTTAGTTAACTTCAAATTCAAGGACCTTTCAAGGACTTTCCAGGTCCAATACCCTCAAATTCAAGGACTAAATGTGGGGACACATTTTAAGTGAGAGCAAGGTTACATCGTGTTACCTTTTAAGATCATTCCGTTTCGAGGGAACTTGCGCTGCGTCACTGCGGTGACACTTTGGGGTGCCTCCATGGGTAAGTGTGTCTGAATATGTATATCAAATTTAACCAATGGTGAGGCTTAACTAAAAAGACAGGGTGACGCAGGAGCCAGGAAGTATATCGCTACCTAAAATATATTGGCAAAGACGGCGTTACATGGACGCAAGAAGTATGTCAAGGGAGACGCAGCATCTCGTTCCCTTCTCAGGAAACAACAGTTACATACGTAACCAGAGACGTTTTCATGTGTCAAACATCAAGATTCAAAAAAGCATTTTGGTATGAATCAACTTTCGCATATAGAAGATATAAGCATTTAAAGTGAACAGTTTAGCATGTGTGCTTAAAAAGAATTTTTATGACACTACACAGGGAAAAATATGGATATTTTCCAGAAAACTTCTTGCATAGAATAAATTCAAGACCTTTCAATAACTTGTATCTACGCATGTTTTCAAAAACTTCCCAGGGCTGTGAATTTTTTTACCCAAATTCACAAACTTTCAAAGATTTCAAGGACCCGTTGGAACCCTTCAAACATATCCTGAAAAGTAATGCCAGAACACTTTGATCGGCCCGTGGTGGCTGGCTGTGGAAGAGGTCCTACACTTCACCCTCTCCATGTAAACCGTGAGCCAAATGTGAGAAAATCGAATTACACTTCAAATAAGTTAGGGTTATGTTGGTTACTACACTGCCAAGTCACCCAATAGTGTATTTCGACAGCTCGGTTGCCAGTTATCACGATTGCTTAAATGAGACCACAATAGCCCCTAAATGCAACCTCCGCAATGAGCCGCAGATTGAGTTATAAAATTCCCTCATTAGTTGCACTCCTGTATGGGTCTGGCAACCAAAGAGGGCAGTAAGAAAAAAACATCTCCAATATTTTGAAATTAGACTGTGGTACCAAGTTTAACCATTAAAAGTCAATATTACATACAGCTCCTTTAAAGCAATTCAAGAAGTTATACCTACATATATACATTTTGCTTTAGATTGAAGTTTTTGTATGTGTTTTGCAACAGCCACTAATACAACGTGCAACTTCCCTTTTCGTTTGTGATTAATAAACACTGCCAAAACTAATTATGTAATGTGAATGCAAAATTATATTTTGATAGGAGGTGTCGTTTCCAAACAAAGCACGTTTCTTTCAGGTAAACTGGCTCGTACCCTCTTGTCATGTCGTCATGGGTTTAAATTGTGGCTGTCATAAAATAATTGCTTTATTATTACAAGTTGTTTCCCAGGAACAGATCTTTAATCCTCTCTTGCTCTTGAGTGCATCTGACATGTAAACAAGCTCTCAAATGGAGCGTTGATTGTTGCTGAAGGTACGGCCGTGCAGAGCTGCTTTATATTACAAAACTCAACTTTTCACCCACTTAAACAAAACAGGAATGCATGTTTCATCCTGAGCCACGGGCATCTATGGGCTCTAACAGCAAACATGGAAAACAGTTAATGCCCAATGACAGATTGTCATGTTAGAGATTCCTTGCCATGAATCGTCATGCTGTCAAGGTAAACATAAAAGAGTTTAATGGAGAATATCTGCACCTGATGCTAAAAATGTGAAATTAAAACAATGTTTTTTTTTTAATTATTTATTTAGAAAGTGTTACTTTTATATAAAAAGGTCTTTGTAACATTAGTTTGTGTGTATGCGCATATGCATGTTAAAATGGCCACGTTTGTGAGTGGGTCATGTTTTTAGAGACAAGCGTTTCGCCGCCAGGCCGAAAATTGATTTACATGTTCCTGTTCACACCTAGGACTCATCGTATATCATGAATGACAGGCGGAGATCGAGATGCAGCAGGCACATTCAGTCCACAAACAACCCAACATTAATCCAGCCCTATAATTGTTTCGAATTTATAGTGTTGCATTGCCTCCGAGCGAATGAGGCAGATGCTTGCACAATCAACTGGCAGAGGTGTTTGGATACGCAGTGCTCAGCACTGGCATTTTTTCAGCGTGATCCAACTAAGTTACCATTGCGTACACGTGCTTTCATGCATGTTGACCTGGGTTCGTAGAGTTTGAAAAGTTATGCTTTTGAAGTGGGAAAGTCCTTTTATTTTTATTTGTTCCTGTTAATGTTTCCCTTAAAATGTGTTATAAAAGAAAAAAAATAACAATTGAAATGTGAATAATCTTGGTTCCCGAAATGTGTATCGTAACTCCCTGGTCTTGCTTTGATATTGTTCATGCACAAAGATGTACGACCAAAATGAACAGTCACACAGTGCCAGAGAGAAGTAAAAAGTTAAGCTGGAGAGCAAAAAATAAAATAAAAAATAAGTTACTTGGCAGCTAGTCACTTCATAAAGAGCTACAATATAAATGGATTTAAATTGTAAGAATAATAATCTGAAACTCTATGAACGTGGTGTGCCCTACTGGACTATTTACCATGTTTACCATTATTTTTTACCCATAATGGGTTACTATTGGACAGAAAACATAAACATGACTCAATGCTGGATTAAAATTGACCCAATGTTTGATTGATGTTATGCAACCATGGGTTATAATAAGCATTGGGTCAATTTTATCCCAGCATTGGATCATTTTAACCCAGCATTGTGTTTTGCCCAATATTAAAACAGTATGGGTAAAATAACCCAGCCATTTTTAGATTGTAATAACTTGTACGAACCTTAATTGTGAGATTTGTTTCATTCAGTGTTTTGATTATAGAAAGGAATGTGAATGTACTGTACCCAGGCACGGATTAACGCACGTGCCTACTGGGCACTTGCCCAGGGCACTGGGCCAGCAGGGGGCCCTGTCAAATTTACTGTGTCTATTATTTTCAAATAAATATTTTAATTTTATGTTCAGTAAAGTTGTGTTAAATATTGAAGAATAATGTAGTTTTTTTGCAGTTGCAAAGTATTAACTAGTAAATAAATCAAATAAATAATTTTAATCTATTGCTGCGCTGTTGAGAGAGACATCTAGAGGCGAGTGAAAAGCATTGCGTAATATAAAAGTCACGCGCAGAAGATGGTTACTCAAAAACCAAAACAAAAATGAGTTTAAAACCACAACCAAGTGGATCAATGATAAGAAAGCACAAAAGGACAGCTTTTCCTCACCCTGCCAGTCAGCAACTGTGAAGGAGAACGTTCATTTTCTCTAATGGCAAGAGTAAAAAACGAACTAAGAAGCAAAATGTGTCAAGGACGTATAAATTCACTGTCTTTAGGGGCTGGACACACAAAGCTTTTACGCCCGCGGCCAGCGCATGTTTTCAATTGATTCCAATGGAAACTCTGCGTTTTTCAAATAAGTAAGCAGCTAGCGGGTTTTTTCCGCGCTGAAAACCGGCACTCTGGGTTTTTTCCGCACTCAGCGCTGAGAGTTCAAAAATATTCAACTTTGAGTGAAATCTCCGCTCGTCAATGTCAGTTCTCACACGGCCGTCCAATTCAAGTGGAGGAGGGGCGGGACATTACCACAGCAACCAACCGGCTTACAGCTACCAAAGCGCTCGGCTGAAAAAAAGTTTTGGTGTTTCCAGCCCCTAAATGCCTGTGGTGAACGACTGTGAAATGTAATGAAATGTCTGCTAAATGTAGAAATGTAAAATATTTATGGAATTTTCTCCTGTGATATGATTTGGAGAGGTCAGAATCTTTTTGATTGAGTATGTTGTACAGTATGTATGTTGACAGATACTGGTAAGATATAAATAAACCAATTTGTGGTGTGAAAGTACAGAATATTGTGTGCATTCTCTCCCCGTGTATTAGTGCCATTGTTAATCCTGTAAAATGGGGCATACAGGCAGAGGCGAACCAACACTTGAGCCCTGTGCATACACGTGCAACGCTGTTGCCCAAAAAATTGGTAAAGGGGGCCTTTGAGACATCCGTGCCCAGGGCACATCATCGCCATAATCCGTCCCTGACTGTACCGCATATAAATTTATAAACCTAATCATATATCAAGAGATGTCTATCAAGTTTTCATCACATTTAATAGAGGTTTAAGTTTTATTTAATGGCATTCTGACTCAGTTGACATTGAAATGAACTTGACAGCAGTAAAACAAGAGGTAATCTTCATGTTTTTAAGTGATTAACCTCACGCTGTGCTATTCTTGACAAATGAATAGATGGTCTATTTTGCTCAAGAGACAGACAGCTTGTTTATATCCCACTATTTTACAGATGCCCTGGTACCACAATACCAGGCTCACCCAGGGCAAGCCCTGACACCAGCGCCTGCTCCCATCCAACTGATGCCAAACTGCTGTCAGTATCTGCTCCGAGGGGAAGCAACATTACTTATGTCTCAGATCCACTGATGGACGGATACTGTATGATGCATACAGTATTTTTAAAAGATGAATGAATTTTGTGCACACGCCTTATGCCTGATCTTTGAAAGATCCGACCAATCAATCTGCTAAAGTTGCAAAATAACTAAGTCTTATGTTAAAAAAAACTGTAACATTGTATTCATGGCTCATTTAGCATTGCTTCACTACAGAATATATCACAGACACATTGGAAAAATTATGAAGCATTTTGTTAAATCAACACATGTGTTACTTTAACTTAAAAAAGTAAAACTCCTTGTAGAGTCATTTGGCTACACACAAAAAAAATGGAGAGAAAATGTTTTTATTCTTTATTTATGTAGAGGCAAAGATTTCATAAAAAATTATATAGCCTGCATGAGCTCTATGTTTTACAGCAATGTGGCTGTGTTGTGTCATTATATATGCAGGATATCATCTTTTTAGTGGTTTCACAATAACTGTGAATCACTTTACCTGTGCAATGTCTTGTAGCTCAGCTGGTAAAGGATTGCAGCAGCGCAAGGGTCATGGGTTTGATTCCTAGAGTACATGCACAACAATATTATTGTAGTGTATTCCTAAAATGTTTGTTTTTTGGATCAAAGTTTGTGGCAAATCCATAAATGTAAATAAAAAGTGCTCGATAATAAAATAAATGTGATAATTTAAAAAAATGTGATAATTTATTCCCCGCCAGCCTTTTTTTTAAGTTGCCTGCCAGCTATTTTTTTTTTTTTTTTTGATTTTCACAAAAGTTTTGCAAAATGCCTTCCAGGAAATGTTTATTCTATAAATATAAACTTACAAATATATCGAATTAAATAACAGACCATTTTAGAAGATAGTTTCATCATATCTTCCGTTGTTTCTTCAAAAATAAAAAAAATTGAGCAAAAACTGAAATAATAGAATTTTTTTGTAAAGGAATTTTGTTAGAGATCAGATTCTGAACAATTATCAAAACAGTTTTAACTGTTGTAAAATTAGTTTTTGCTTCAGTTTTTTATAAATTGGGTAAGAGGAATTACAGATTACTGTATAAACTCTTCAGGAAAGTGTCATTGGCAGGAAGATGTTTTAATAACTCGTCAATGGTGGGGAAAGAGTTAATAACTTAGCTTCAGTATTGTGGAAGTTATTTTAAAAAATAATTACATTTTTAATCATGTAATTAGATGTACATCACTCTCTCCAAAAAGTTAATAAATACTTTCTAAATTCAATTTTAGTAAATAATACAAATATAGTCTTGAAATTGAATAAATCACATAAAAGTAAATAAATTATTCTGGTCACAATTTTTAAGGTCCAATTCTCAATATTAATGCAATGCAACTAAGTACTAATTACTTTTGCCTCAATATAGTCCTACTTACTGCTTATTAATACTTAATAAAGTAGTTGTTAAGTTTAAGTATTGATAGGAATTATGTAGGATTAAGGATGTAGAATAAGGTATTGCAAAATCAGGCATTAATATGTGCATTTAATAAACAGCCAATATCTCAGTAATATTAATGTCAATAACCAACCAGTTAATAGTGAGAATTGGAAACAACATCAGAGTGTTACCATTATTCTTATTAACTCACCAAAGTATTTAAAGTGAGAAGGAAATATTTAAAAAACATGCATTTTAATTTTAGACTTTCAATTTTGATGTTAAATCCACTATTGGATCATAGACAGCAGTAA
Organism: Paramisgurnus dabryanus; assembly: GCF_030506205.2. Taxonomy (NCBI): domain Eukaryota; kingdom Metazoa; phylum Chordata; class Actinopteri; order Cypriniformes; family Cobitidae; genus Paramisgurnus; species Paramisgurnus dabryanus. Next base: position 8,287,730 of record NC_133345.1, on the reverse strand, counting down.
CAACATAAACAAACAGCTTTCACTGAACAAACCTAACTTCCAGTAAATGTATGCAAATATTCAATAAAAGCTGAGTCCTTTTAGAGTTTATTTCTGATAATAAGCAAAATAAATGACTATAAGTAAATAAGTAGATTACATTAGTTCAAATCAACTACACCGAGCTAACGTAACTTGTAAAATGAGTACTATGTAATAATGTAAATAATCTTAACTACAGATTGGCTGCCAAACCTCCCTTCACAAAGCGGTGATCGACGTCTACACTCATCTTTAGGAAACCAAAACATTTGTTATTTATGATGAGGTATTTGTTCCAGAGCTCAGTTTAGCCACTACTGTAGCAAGACCATTAAACAAACAGAGACCAGAAGTTAAGTTTGGCTTAGACGCAAAACCACGACAACGCATGTGCGTCTGATGAAACCATCAATATATAATTGCAATACAATCCATACACAGTTTTAGTTCAATTACATCAGAAGTAACTATAATTACTGGGAAAATAAGAGCAATCCCCTACTTTACTTTTTTTTTAAGGAAAAGTAATTAAATTACAGTAACTAATCACTTACACTCTAAGAAATATTGGGTTGTTTTTAACCCAGGGCTGGGTAACTATTGGACAGAACACATTTCTGGGTTAAAATGACTCAAATAATGGGTGGTTTCAACATGGTTGATTAACAATAACCCAGCAGTTGGGTAAAAACCCATTTTTTGGGTCATTTTAACCCAGAAATGTGTTCTGTCCAATAGTTACCCAGCCTTGGGTTAAAAACAACCCAACATTTTTTAGAGTGTAGTAACTAGTTACACCCAACACTGCTTAGCGTTATGTTACATTATACCACGGGGCTGTTGAATGCTTTTTTTTGATTGGCTGAGAAATGTTGCACGGGTATGCATTATTTTTCAATAAACACCTGACCTGTCAAATGTCTTAAAATAACCAGCAGAGCAATGTCTGTGGTATACCGTGGTGAATTATTGACTCTGGTCCTTTGAATTATCCCCAAATAATGCACAATAACGCACATAATAGTGTAAGCACCTTGGGTGTGCATTATTTTCAAATAATTTAATGGCCCGTCATCAATTATTCTTTACATAACATTCAACTTGACACTTAAAATAGTATAACTGAGTAAAAAGTGGGCTAAGACAACAAATTTACTTCACTTTTAATGTAAATGCTAAAAGAATTGTGTTCATTTTTACTTTCCACTTTTTGGGTTATATAAACATGAAATGGGTGAGCATTTCTTTAATGAAAACCAATAAAAAAATTAAAAAGTCTTAATAGTGACAGCAGAGTGCAGACATTACCTAATTTTTGGAAAGCATTGCTGGCAGGTTCATGTTGTGCTTTTGTGTGATTTTGCTCATTTTCAGATTTGGAAATTTAGCAGCAATAATATAAGACAATACACTTTGGGTTACTTTCAACAAATCAGAGATCCCACTCAAACTATAAAAATTGGGCTCATGATTGCTTTGGTTTCAAACATTCCTCAAAATATTTTCCTTTGTGGTCATCATAACAAAGACATTTATACAGGTTTGTAACAACATGAAAGTGAGTAAATGATGACAGAACTTAAATTTTGGGGTGAACCATCCCTATATGCCTTAGTTAAATTACAAATTTAAAGTAGTTTTTACAACCATACCTTAAAAAAATAATTATTAGTGTCCATCTTGAGACAAAACTTTGGCACTGTTATATTTTAAGATATGTCAGTGCAAGCTGTTTTAAGTTTTAAGACAGCTCAAACATTCATTTTAGTCTGGGAAACAAAATTTACATAATGAGTAAATTTAATGGCTATAAGTTTGTTCCGTTTTGACCCAACGTTGGGTTCAAAAAATTAACCAGCATTTTTTTTTTTTTTTTTGTATATAGAACACACGTTTAGCAAATGGCCTTCATTCAGAGGCTACTGTATGATTAACTTAAACACCTGGTTTATAGAGGGGCCTGTATAACAGCAGCTTACCAGCATACCCAGTTTGTTGGGAGAGCTAAAGGAAATAACTTCTATGGTCATAGTTTGATGATTTTAATAAAATATAATTACTTTAACTTTGCTTATCCTACTCTTACGTAATCTCCAAACTGAATGTAAAAAACTATTTGGGAAAAATGACTGCATGGAAGTTCTGTAATAGTTTTTCCAGCACACGTCCCTAAATCAACCACTGAAAGATGCTTCCTGGAAAGTCAATAATTGAAGATTTAATAAAGAGGATTAGTGGCATCTTATTCTTGCAAAACACCAGGGAATAACCAGATACCCTAGAAAGTATAGTGCACCTGCAACTTACACTTACAGCTAACCGCAATATAGTCGTGGTTCATGGTCGCACCTGGGTCATGCACTTGGCCTTGCACATACACAGACACATGCATAGTGTTCTCAAGGGAAGAGGGCTGCGCCGAATGGGTTTATTAGTGCCTGTGCAGTCATTTTAGCCTCACTTAAATTGGAGCAGCACTTAACCGTGTGATGAAGCAACACGAGGGCCATTAGCTCACGTCGGCATTCGCCGGGTGCCGAGTGACATCGCCGGCAGCTGCAATTACCGATGCCTGCCAACACGTCTACGGCAAGGGATACGTGACTCCATGCGGCTGCGCTCCAGCTCGATGCTTTGGGAGCCTGTGTAGACATCACAAGTTTAATTCAACCGTATATCTCTTTCAGATGTCGAACATAGATAAATGAGCCCATAATTAAGATTTCAAAGAAGGGTTTTTTTAAGCGCTAATGCTGCCGGATCTCGAAAAAAGAAATGCCCTGCTGGCACGAAGTCCCAGAATGCTTGGTGTAACTTTACCTGAGGTCCTTCCCTGAGCGCCACGTCTATTGTAAACCATTTCAGCATTGCGTTTTCCAAATGGTGTGAAAGAGTGGCTCGCTGAAAAGCAAGTATGTCCTTCAGAGCAGCATTGGGTTTCTCGGGTTCTATAAGCAAGTCTGAATGTGTCCGCTGGGCTTTATTACTGAATGGTTAAATCATTTTCAGAATGCACAGTGATTGATAGAACTGGGCGTGTGTGCGGGCAGCCGACCAGCAATAGGTCTTAAGACAAAGCTTGAGAGCGCTTACACACAAACACACATTGTTGTGTGCGATTACCTTGTCATTTGCATGGTTTCGTCTAATCCAAGATGCTCTCTGCAGGCATATGTGTGTGTGTGTGTGTGTGTGTGTGTGTGTGTGTGTGTGTGTGTGTGTGTGTGTGTGTGTGTGTGTGTGTGTGCATCTTGTTAGCCAGGTTAACATTAATGCATTTATACAGTGAACATGGGAGTGTTTTCTGCATTGCTTTGGAATGTGCTGGTCTGCCCGGTTGAGCACCGAAACCGAAGTGCAAGTATCACCTACAGAATACTGAATGGTTCCACTAGGCCACATACCGATCAAGCCTTACATTTCCTTTTGCAGGCATTCAGCAGTAGACCTTAAAGACAAACTTCACCCAAAAAAGAAACATTTTTTCCAAACCTGTATGATTTTCAGGTTCTGCAGAACACCAAATCTAAAAATGTGCATCCAATGTGTCATCATAGTGTTTTGTGATGCATTTGTGTTTTTGGAGCGTGACAGCTACTGGTTGCAATTTACTTCATTGAATGGATCAATATCCTTACTGATATTAACGCATTCCCCACAATTGAGGAGTTATCTTGTCAATTAAGAGAAAACATTTGCATGAAAAAACATGTTTCTGATTACTTTTTATGGTAATCTGTAATACCGTGATTATCCACTAGTTTGCGCTCTTACCCAATTTATAAAAAAACTGAAGCAAAAAAAATTATTTACTAATTTTACACTCCGTGTATGTTTTGATAATCGTTCTGAATCTGATCTCTAATAAAATTCCTTCACAAAAAATGCAATTATTTCAGCTTTTTGCTAAAAAAAATATTTTTGAAGAAAAATACCCAAATTTAAAGGAACAGTATTTAAGAAATGTATATCAATGAATCATAAAATGGCCCTGATATGTCAGACATCAGGGCCGTGCACAGACCTTTTGAGGGGCATGTGCTGAAACTGAAAAAGGGCACCCCCTCCAAATAAATATCACTTAATAATCATCTTAATAGCTTTATATTTATTCGCTATTAATGATTGAAAAAAATCACTATTAATGAATGAAAAATGACATTTTATGATAGCTTGGCATTATACAGTGCAAACGATATCTGCCCTTTTAAGTTGGCTTTAACAATTTACATCCTGGGTGTTTGTCTGTATTAGGCCTATTTGTAGTCATGTGTTTGTGAAGTGCTCTTGTGAACTCGCTCTTATTTAATTGTAGAATATATAAATTTTAATTTTTTCCTCTGCTTACATAAAGTTACATTAAAATATGTGTGAAGAAAAAAAAGGTATTCTGTTTGTTTTATAAGCTAATTTTTATTATTTGGTTAACATGTTTGTGTGATTGATATGTGATTGAGAAGAGGGGAAATAGGAGATTAAAGATCAAAATAGGAGATTATACTATACTATAGCCATACCATTAGCATATTCAACATGTATCTCTGCCTACCTGGCAAAAACTGTGCTGAGGACCAGGAACCTTGGTCTTTTGAAGGTGAAAATAACTGCATTACTAATAAATATACTAAATACTAAGTAGACTTAACTCTATGCAGTTGATTTCAGAATAAAAAGTTATGAACCAAATAATCATACAACAATCATACAACTCCCTTGACTAATTCAATGCATAAGATACATGCATATACAATAAATTATATCCAGATTGCATACTATAATGAGTGACAGGGCAATATAATGTACATACTTGTATCCTTTACACGTTTTTCGTCTCTATCCAGTTTTCCCAACTGGGCATCTGATGTCTAAGACCTTTCTAATCTGATATGTTTTTGGTGTTAATGTAGGCTAGACATTTTAACGATTTTACCGATTGAGACGCGTCATGCAAAAAAAGCGGTAAAAACCCGACCGTGCATTCCGTATTGTTGTCACGGGTGCCCTTTACATGGGTGAACACTTGTTTAAAAACTGCTCGCGCTTTGTCAAAAACTCAATTTGGTCGCAGTTTGGAGCTCTTAGTGCCCCCTGATTGCCCACTCGACCAATCCCGTCTATGGATAATTCGGCTCTGCTCAAATTTATAAAACATGCGCCGTTATATACATACTAGTGTTTCTTTCGTAATGAGAAAGCATTGTACTCAAACAACAAGATACTTATTTACCGTTGCAAGACGTTCAGCTGCCTCTGACTGCTGTGGAACTTCAGCTCGCTGCACTCAGGGGGCGGAGTTAAGATGTTTGACAGACAGTTTGAGCGGATCCAAAAATATTTAGTTTTTTAATAATTTTACTTGATAAATATATTTGTAAAACACACAGACAGAGGTAAATGTTTAAAAATAGCATTAATTTATATATATAAAATAATATTAATAAAACACCTCCAAAAAGGGCACTTCGGAGTGTAAGGACAAAAAGGGCATGTGTTCTGCACAGGTTGAGCCCTATCTGTGCACGTGCCTGCTAGACATTAAGAAATCATTTTCATTTCAAATACTTATATCACTGACAACAGTGGTCTGGCCAGCATATTGTCATTTAAAAAGTGGAGTTGCAGCCCTCAACTGATGTTTATGTTGTCATGTTGTGTATTGGCCACCAGTTGTGTGATTGCAGTACCGGTTTTAGCCACAAGTTTTGTGATTTCAATGTCAGTTTGGGCTACATTCCTACATACTGTTCCTTTAAGACTTTGTAAGCAGAGAAAAAAATATAATTTTTCATTTTTGTTTGCTTGTTTGTTTATTGTTTGTTTAAAAGGAGAGGGTCTGTTCTTTTATTTGAAATAGTGTATTTGAATGTATATTTTGTTAGAAGAAAATTTTCCTGGAAGGCATTTTGTGATTTTTTTGTGAAAATCACAAAAAAAGAAATGCTGAAAAAAAGTCTGGCGGGGAATGAGTAAAAAATCATAGATATTTAGAACAATGTGAAGCTCATTATTTTTGCCTATTCTAAAAAATATGAAAATGTTATAAAGCTCACATGTTGCTCTGCCAGCACGCCATTAAGATACAGACATAAAGAGAGAGTAGGAAGGTCTGGGGTCAGCAGGGGTCAGACAGTAAGTATTTAAATTCATGAAACATAAGGAAGAGGCACATGCATGCAAGTTTTTACCCCATAGCAGTAAAACATGGTAACTTCATGTTTAATTTCCATACACAAGTTAATTATATGTATCAGCATACGATGAAATCCACATAAAAGTTAAAAGCATTACAGCATCAGATTTTGTTTCTTTTACTGGAGTCTAATGTATATCAATGTCTAGTTGGGGACACATTTTATATTTTTGAACTATATGCAGAAAATTGCATGGCATTTGGAGGCTATTACCTGTCAACCATCCCATTTCCCCCAGAATTCTCCTGTATTTTAACATTCTTTCCCACCATCATAGTCTTTCTATAAAAAATGCCATTTGCCATTTTTGATGTTTGCTACATTCACCTCCGGTAAAGCAGGCAGTTGTATATCTGTAACACATCAGCAAAAAGACACCCGCCAATAAAACAAGAATAAGAAAAACTTCCAGAAGCTACAACCGCCATGCACACACGTCCCCCTGCTAGTGTACACAAACACACACATTTGGATGTGCGGGCTGATGTGTGTGGCGGGTGTGCAATTTTTGTAACTTTGCGTGTTGGGAAAACTGCTGTTTGTGCTTTACTGCTTAACTCAAAAGTTGTTAAGCAATGCATTGTCTGCGACCTATGTGTATAACAAGTCACTTGCAGATGCAAGAGAGCAGGCACGTGCACACATAGACATCAAAGGGGGCTTGAGCACCTGCCCTTTTTATTCCTGGAGAGAAAGTGCCCTTTTTTTCTGGGGCTTTTAAAAAAAAAAGATGTTTATTCATATAACAACTGATGTCTGTCTGTTTCTTGTGTTTTTTACTTGTTGCTTATTTTAATTTAACATGAATTCATTCAGGAATAATTTAAATGAGATTTAAACTCTTATATAGAAAAATTGCGCTATTTGTGGCACACAAACGGTTAACAGATGAGTCCCGCCTCCAAAATTCACATCGCTAATATGATTGGCTTTACCTTTACTTAGTCCCGCCTCTCTAACTTACTTCGCTTTATGATTGGTTTGTCTACACTCGTGCTGCATCATTCGCGCTTCAAGCGCCAAAGCTCAGCCTGAACGAGACGCGATCATGTGCATGATTATGCAGGCAGCTATCGGTAAGTGTTTGAGGATGAAAGCATTCTTATATTAACAGTTTTATGCACAAAATATGGGACACGTTGTTACACATATTGATTCAGGGACATTGTTTTCCATGGCAATCCCATATTAAGCTGAAGAGTTGCAAACAATGTAGTGTAGTTTAAACAGACTGCTCATAAAATAATAAAGCACAAACAATAAAATAATTGCTAACTGCAATAGTAAGTTTGCGTTTTTTGTAATGGCTGTTAAATAAGTATAATGTGTTATACTGGATTGCTGGAGTAGATTGGGAAGAAATCTGATGGTTCAGTATTTTACTTGCCCAGTCTGAATTTTCACTGACATCACAAAAAAGTAAAATATAAAATACAAATAAAATAGGCCTAATCTATATTTGTTGTTTCTGACATGTGTAACCCCCATAAATATGAAACCTAAGATTAAAGGTGCCATAGGATGTGTTGTCATAATATGTTAAATTGTTCTTTGACAATTACATAGAAGGTATGTTGCTTTATTAAGTGCAAAAATTATCCAGAAACGTTTTTACATGTCTATCTACAACCCTAAAATTTGTCATTTGAATGAAATGGTCTATTTTTGCCCTATTTGAAATGGTCATGAATAATAATGTTGAGCTCTGCTTTGAGGCTCATGCCAGAAGCTCACATTAGTAAACAGACCTTATATTTTGAGCCCTTATCAGACAAAAATACATTTTGAGTAACAACTAACAACTAATCAGCTAAACGCTAGCATATGATATAGCATTTATTGGCATGTAGCACTAACTCAGCAGTCACAACTTTGTTTTTAGCATTTTAACAAATTTGTAATTAATTTGTAATTTAAAGTTTTCAAAACATGCACATTGTGTAATGGCTTCCTTTGCTGCTCTATAAACCTACTACTAAGGAGACCATGGTGTCTGTGTGAACTGATTATTTTGTAGACATCTTTTGAAAATTAAACAATTGTGTGAGTTTGAGGAAGATAAAATTAATTAAAGTTTTTAATAATTAAAAAAAAAGGAAGTCAGAATTGTGTTAATATATATACTTTTGTTTAAAAAAAATATACATAATTATGAGAAGTGCCCTTTATTTCACTTGAGCCCCTGCCCCTCAAAATGTCTGTGCACGTCCCTGCAAGAGAGCCAGAGGCGTCATGCCCATTGAAACTGAGGGGGCACATGCCCCCTTGGTTTTTTGAGCCAAATGGATTTTGCATGCAACCTCTAAATCAAAGAAGCGTCCATTAATCTGTTACTTTCTTTTAATCTGTTTAAAATGCACAATATTATAAAATCTGTGCTGCATCCTTGTCACCTTTCAGAGATTTTTGCGTTTTGATAGTGTTTTGATCGTGCTACATTACTTTATTCTGGCGGCAGGCGCTGCAGTCAGCGCAGCCGCAGACGTCAGCGTATGAGCACACTCACATGCTGTTGCTGCTGCATTTGGCTATCTGAGGAATTAAAGAAAGTGCTCAACATTTCCAAACCCCAGTACGGTAATGTGCAGTAAACTCCTCTGTATAGAAAATGTATGGTTTAAAATGTGACTGTCTTGACGTTATATTAGTAGAGATTTCTAGATTCATCTTCTTGGCACAACGCCAAAGTTCGCCAGAGTTCACGGGGGCGGAGAATCTCACATGTTCACATATGAGGTCAAATTTGATGCAATAATGCTTTCCTCTAATAATTATATCTAAAAAAATGTTTTAATGATTATTGAACATTAAACTCAATCACGTTGCTATAGCTTATGTCATTTTCGTTGTTTATATACTTTATGGATTTAAAATTACATTAATTTCATAGGATAATGCAGTTGTTGTGCAAAATGCATTAATGACACAATTAAACAAGTCATTAAACAAAACGTAAATAAACAAAACATGCCCTTTCAAAAGTAAATATGATGCCAATATGTCATTATTCCGATTTCGGGAGCTGTGCCCCCTTAAAAAAAAAGGTGCATGACGCCCCTGAAGAGAGCCATATAAACAATTATAGAAGGAATAAACTGCAATAAAGTATTTTTGTCTTGTTTTCAGTACAAATATCTAAATTCTTAGATCAAGATGCATTTTTTTGATGATCTAAATCTCAAATATCAAATCTAAGTGAATTTGTTATTAAAACAGGCAAAAAAATTATAAATAATAATCTATCAATGGGGTATGAAAATGTTACATTCATATTTATTGAATTAAGTGTAAAAAGTAAACTTATTTCAATATTTTTTTTACCCCATTGGCAGTTTTATTTTTATTTATTTATTGTTTCTGCTTGTTTTAACCACAAATTCACTTAAAGTCGCCATGTGACGGAAGTACCGATTGCCTTATTTTCCATGTGGTGACGTATATCCGAGTGAAACCAGCTTCTGAAATGAAATAAGGCAGAGCTGGATTTGAATTTGTCCATCGAGGTCCAATTGGATCATTTGAAGTCGGATCGCATTGCTATGCTTATCGCTGCCATCTTCTTTCGGACCCCACCCACCTGCTTTACCATATAACCAGAAGTAAAGAGAGATCATTTTGAGGAGGGGGGAGATTTGCATTTATTAGGGCAAATTAATAAAAAAATAATGAAGCTCGCAGATAAATCATTTGTAAAAAAAAAAAAACACAATATTCCAAAACAAATTACACTTTTTCATGAAATTTTCATGGCAACTTTAAATTAGATATTTTTTGTCTAAAAATATTTTCTTAGGTCATTTTGCTCATTAATAAAATGTTTTTAATCAATCTAATTAGTTAGACATTTGTACTGAAAAGAAGACAAAAATACAAAGTAAGAAAGTCAATTTTGTGCAGTGTACCCATCCATTCCCTTGCATAGTAGTGATAACAACCCGGCCGGGGCTCGGTGGGGGGGGGGTGTTGTAGTGTTAGGGTTCGGAAAATTTCCCTTATTTTCAAATCCCAATGTTGACAGGTATGGCTATTACATTGATAAAAAAGCTGCTTTTTTAAAGAGGAACAGCACTTTTTTTTTACAGCTTATTCTTACAGACCGTAATGCACACTCCCTTTATCGACACCAAACTGTGTTTGTTTGGGGCCATTATTACAGTTATTCACTGTTAGACTAAAACAGTCACTCTTATTGGCTCTTGATGATCTCATAAGATTCAACAGTTTGTTGCCAACTGCACCTGTTTGTAAAAAGTACCTATTGCTGTAAAATGTGCAAGACAGTGAACATATAATCTATTCATTTAAATTTAATTTATAATTTTTCTTAATGCACCTTTGTATTCAGTGCAATGCCCTTATGAAGCAGTTTTGTAATCTAGATACATTGCTGAAATGTTTTCCTTTCATTAATATAATCTGAAGTTTTACCTAAAATAATGATGATTTATTATGTTTTCTGTTGATATGTTGAAATCTCTGTTTCTGTTTACTTATGTTTTATGTTTAAAGCACCGACTGTTACCTGCTTAAGTATGCACACACCTACAGTATGAGACCCATTATATTGCATATCACACCCATATCTTGTTTCAGACAATACTGTAGAGTTGTTCCTAAATATTATAACATGATTTAATGAATGGATTATCACACTTTTACTGATTTTTTTAACCATAGGTTCTTGAATCAGTGGTTGAAAAGTGTCTCAAAGGTGAACTGAAAAAGTTGAAAAGCAAAAACAATTAGTTGAACGGAATGTGGCATGAATGATACTTGGCTTTGTTTCCTGTGAAACAGGCTCCTCGGGCGTTTTGACCATGTCCCCTCAGGCCCATTGAAACAACACCCATTTCTCGCAACACTGTTTGTTTACCCGACTCCTAGCAACAGCAACATGTTTCTGCGTTCGGTTAACATTTTGGCATTTTGCGGCTTCTTTCGTTTTTCACTAACCTCAGTTATTAGTCCACTTGTGTTCTCACCTAACAAGCGTTGTAAATTAGCTATCATTTCTAATTATTTATGACCAAATAACTTTGAGGTATGAGACAGCCAGACATTACATCTCTAACTATGACATCATGGCCTTTTTTCCCCACCTGGACCAACGCTTTGAAGCCACTGTGTTTAGACTGGAAATAAAGCCATAATATAAGATTTTGAAACCATGTCTTGCAACGTCCTGCAAATGACTGCATTAAAAAATTTGCCATAGCGAATCAATATGCTTCCCAAGGGTTTCACATTGAAATCCATGCACTATTTTAGCCTTTATTAACCAAAATTGGCATTAGTTAATGATTATATTCTTTCAACTATCAAGTAACTACATGTAGTTTTGGAGATGAGAATTAGGTGTGGTCACTGGGAAATCTTCAAAGGGATTAAACAGGATTATGATGAAAAGTAATCAATCTAAACTTTATCCGAAAACTGACTGTATGTGTGTTGAATAAAGGGCGTTTACATGCAGTGAGAGATGGCAAAAAAATGAACATCAAGAGGAATGATAATCTCAAAAATGTAAAGAATTCTATGCTATGTAGGAAGCCAACAGGATTCAGAAATGTAATTTTAATTAAGAAAGTACATTAATATTACAGACAATTTAAGCAACAGTCGTTGGTGTAATTTAATTAAACTCAAATAAATAAATAATATTTTATTTTCATTAATATACAATAGATTGGTAACATTATTATTATTCTTTGTTAATGTTAGTTAATACCAATACAAATCTATATTGTTTTATAACATAGTATAACATGCTTAAATAAGGTTAAATGCCTTAGTCTTACAGTAATGTGATTTAAGTCACATGTTGTGGAGGTTGTAGGGTCTCAGACGTGATCATTCGAATGAATAGCACCTGTTCTGTTCTGTTTGGGTTTACATTAAATTGCTGCTTTTTATTACAGCCATGATTTTACCATAAGCCTGTAACCAAATTCTCTTCGTTACGACATCGGCCTGTTGACTGCGCTTAAGTAATGAAGCTTATTTGTTTTTATTATTATGTCATTTTATACTTACGTTATGATGCTTAAGGCATTGGCAACCATGATAGCTATTAAAAAAATATTATTCAGAACAGTTTTTTTCTGAATTAAAGGGAAAGTTCACTTTAAAATGAAAATTCTGTCATCATCATCTGATGAACACAAAAGAAGATATTTTGAGAAATGATGGTAAACAGACAGCAGTAAGTGACCATTGACTTCCATAGTAGGAAAAAAATATTTTGGAAGTATTGTGATAAATGACTAAGAAAATATTTGGATAAATGATGGTTAGCACACAGTTGACATTACCATTAAATTCCATCATATTTTTATGGAAGTCTATGGTCACATTATGCTTTATGTTCACCATCATTTCTAAATATATCAAATTTTGTGTTCATTAGAAAAAAGAAATTCATACAGGTTTAGAACAACATGAGGATGAGTAAATGATGACAGAATTTTCATTTTAAAGTGAACTATCCATTTAACCCTAATAATCACAGTGGAAAGAAAAAGTTTATTTCAAAATTGATGAATTACATTTCATCATAAATGTCTCTCTCTCTCTCTCTCTCTCTCTCTCTCTCTCTCTCTCTCTCTCTCTCTCTCGCTCTCTCTCTCTCTCTCTCTCTCTCTCTCTCTCTCTCTCTCTCTCTTCATCTATATCTATCACTGTTGTAGAGAGCAGCTGTGGTGTAACAGGTGCTGGCCCAGCGTCGCTGCGTCGGGCCTGGTTTTCTCAGCGGGCGAGGACCCTGGATAATCTACTTAAATCTCCCTGTAATTCGGGGTGGATTGAGTTCTTCAGATGAGCTAGTGGAAACCTGCTTGTATGTGTGGGAGTGTAACAGGAACAAACTGGCCGCGTTTAAAACACAGACACACACATTTACTTTTGTTACCCGATGTCTGCAGAAAGGAAAAATTGGGCACTGTTGTCGCTACTGTACCGTGCACTGAAAAACTAATGAATGCTTTTATTCAGTGCGCTTCATTATAACTAATAAATACATTTCAAAATAAGGGATTGTCCTAACATCTCAAGAATTCAACTTTCAATTGTTCCTCTAGCTCCTAGTCAAAATACAACTGAAGGGATCTCAGGCAAACTTCTTTTTATATAAGACGTGAACGTGTGAACTTGGCGGAGGGACTGCAAGGGCTTAGTGTGTAATTCGGCACAGGGCACACGGGAGAAAGGTCACATCAACTGTATGTATATACTTCCATTATAGCTGTCGTATTACAGCACTACTTATTGGCATAAATTAAACTTTTCTCACCTTTGTCCCTGGACACACCCAAATCACATGACCATTCGCCAACGGTCGCTGTCACTCGTCGCCCGAAATTGCTGTTGCGAGTGGGGCTTAAGGAGGAATTAATGGGCCTCTGTCGAAATCATCAAGATGTGTTTTTGGTTGACACACTGTATATAACGCACAACAGTCTGTTTTCAACACACAAACACACTGACAGATCTGCTAGGATTATTGTCACCAGGAGAAGTGTGTACATCTTGACAGAGTACATCACGGAGGCAAAAGTGAAGAGACATGCCTGCCCCCCACCCCAATAACAAACATGCTGATTAAAAAGTGATTATGAAATATGAGAAGCAGAAACTATAGTTGTTTATTTATGTCACACATCTGTTCACAAAGGAAGGAAAAAATCATAGCGTGGAAGAGCTGATGGATTTATCACCTCAATAAAATGAAGAATTTGTAACGTAGTTCTAATAACCACACAGAAGACGAGAAGAAAGATCCACGGTGTTCTCCTTTGAAAAGGTGTGTGGGGTTTTCTGTAATGTTCTGAGATAAAATGAATACAGGGAACACTTCAACTGCCAATGACTATAAGCAATGTTGTAAGAGAGCTGTATGAAATTTCTTATTAAACCTGTATGATAAGAGCAGAATTAGATCATGTTTTGCCCGAGGATGTTTGAAAAGTGACTCATTTCTCCATCGATCCGATTAATTGCTGTCTGTTATGATTGTTCAGTCATGTTAAATCCCAGATGTTAAGCGTAATAATTAACCTCCTCGTTGAACCCGTCACTTGTTAAATTTAAACATCCAAATCATGAATTTTATAAAGGTTAAAACCTCGTGCATAAGACTTCACAATGTATCATTTACAGCCTGTCACTTTTATAAAACCTAAACAAAAGTATTGATGCAAACAGATATTTTTACAATTTACATAAAACACACCCGTAATTCACCCACTCACTATTTTTTGCTTTTATTTTATACATGTCCTAAAAAAGGGAGGTTGCTAAAAAAATACTAAATGGTACTACAAACATCATTATCAGACCTTGACATTAACTTTTTTGCTCACCAGCCAAAATGGCTAGTTGTTTTAGCCACTCAGCATTTTTAAAAGCCACAATTTAAGTCTAAATTCTTCTTTAACAAAGCATTCACAAAAAATGTCAAGTAAATGTACCTATCCCACAATAGCTAGTTTGTCCAGAACAAAGTATTCACATAACTCATCTGGGTAATATACTTATGCCGCAATAGGTAGCCTGTCTGGAACCGAGCTGATTCAAACCACAATACTGTGTGACACTTGCATTAAATGCGAATGGCCCCTACGCTAATAGAATTCTGTTTTTCTCTCCCTGTCTCGTCCTCGACCCTGAGGACAATGAGACAAACAGACCCAGTTCTTGCTGCTGTGAAGGTCATCACACCACTGATCTACTGGCTGTCCTTCAACGTGATGCCCAGCCGATACGTGAACACGACCACCGGCTGAATCAGATTAATCCGCTTATCCGCTTCCTATCCCTATCGTGTTTATATATAAAAATATATTAATCTCTCTCAAGGGTTTTTATCATTCTAGAAGATTTCCCACAGGGTTTTTCTCCTAGGGGTTTTTCATCCCCGGGAGAGTCAGCCAACATTGGCTTAATTTAGCACTTTACTGTATACGTAACATTATTACTACGCTCGCTTGTACGGTTTATTCTTAACCGCTGTATTCTTCTTCTTATATTTTCTATAGATTATTCTGTGTTTTCCCCTAAATCTTTTCATGTAAAGCTGCTTTGAAACAATTAACAATTGTGAAAAGCGCTATATAAATAAAATTGAATTAAAACATTTAATTGAATTTTGTTGTTGGTAAAATACATTTTATATGATTAAACGTTACTTTGGCATCCTAAATTGATTTCAAAACTTTCATATACCACCCAAATTAAGATTGCATTTATCAACTGGTATATACCAGGTATATCAGAATCATATCATATATTTAGGTGCATGAAAAACATGCTAGTAAGGCATAAAAATTAACTCTTTAACTGACTACTGTCAAGAGGGCATTGTTGTTGCCCAAAGTAGCCTATATTAATATGATGTGCAAACCACTCCGCTCGCGGGTTTCCCTTGAAAACTGAAATGTTTGCCCAAAGAGTGTGCATACAATTTAAATCTCTTTTATCACTTCCATGCAATTGTTTTATTTTTCCCAAAGTGTGCGTGTATGCGCTCAGACTGCGTCCCATGCATTTGCAAATCCATCAGCGCTCGAGCTCTCTGTGCTAAATAACCCCTACTGTACTTAATTGCGCTGGGTGCAGGGAGTGCTCACGTGAGCACGCTCACGAGCTTTCATGTTGCTGCTGCATTTGGCTATCTGAGGAATTAAAACGTGCAAGAAACGCTCACAACATTTTCAAACCCCAGTACGGTAATGTGCAGTTAACCTCCTCTGTGTAGAAAATTTATGGTTTAAAATGTGACCGTCTAGAAGTTATATTAGTAGAAATTTCTAGATTAATCTTCTTGGCACAACGCCAAAGTTCGCCAGAGTTCACAGGGGCATGGGATCACACATGCTCGCATATGAGGTAAAATTCGTTCCTCCAATCATTTTATTTTAAACATATTTTTTAAAATCATTATTGAACATTAAAATCAATCACGTTGCTATAGCTTATGTCATTTACGTTGTTTATATACTTTATGGATTTAAAATGACATTAATTTCATAATGCAGTTGTTATGCAAAATGCATTAATGACACAATTAAACAAGTCATTAAACAAAACTGAAATAAATAAAACATGTCGTTTCTGTTTTAAATATGATACCAATATTCTGTCATTATTCCGATTGAATAGTATTTGATATGAAAATGAGTTAACACTTTTATTTTGGAGTTTTTTGCATGAAGGGAGGGGCGCTCATATTGTTAGAAATGTAAGTGCCATGGATAAGACTGAAAGCTCTATAATATAATTCGTTTGATGTATGTGTATGCACAAATTTCTGTGAACTGTGCACACTCTGCCCCCTCAAAAAAAAAAAAAAATGGTGCATGACGCCCCTTGTTTGCGTGTAGCCTGAGGTCAGCTTTTGAATTGTAGTAAATGCATTCAGACTTCAACATTCAAAGATTTAAATTGTAGAAGATATCTTGATGAACAAAAAGTATCATAAACTTTTGTTGTTCCCATTGACTTTTTGGTCAAGGTATCACATGTAAATCTACCTTTCAGGCTGGCCAAAAATACATAATCTGTGTATCTATCGCATGTTAAGTATAATGTCATGTTCCGGGTCCAACCGAACTCAAATGCCATATAATCACGCTAATAAACACTCGTATCATAATGCAAAATTAGCTAAATCACCCAATCCCAATTTTTTTCTACATAACAAAATCTGAGAAGACCCGACATGGGCTCATTGACGTGGACTTTTTTACAAATTATTAATATATTGCTGTCAGTGATCCTGTGAGCCTGGAGCCACAGTGTACACTGTGAGTTTATAACATTTGTTGCTTTATTGTGTTAAATGAATAAAAACGTGCTTTTAAATGGCTGTTTAATAATATCCTCTATTAAAATAAGTTAAGGCTTGGACCCGGGAACAGTATTTCTTACGTCATAACTTAACAAACTGATCAGTGCACTCTTCAAGCAACTTTACAATGTCTTAATTCTTAGTCAGGGACTTCTGCGAAAAACTCATGATTATAATGCTTTATAATATTTTAGCTAGCAGTCATTTTTCCCAGACAAACGGCTTTCAAAGCAGATTAATTGGATTTTGGTGATATATCTATAATATGCATTGTGTCAGCACTCCTTTGTGAGGATCATTGTTACAGTGACAGATATTCTGATCTGCTTTCAAAGTGACTATAACGTCGGAACAAAACACATTATTCTCGCGTGCATGTGTGTGTGTCAAGTCATAAGAATAGGAGTGTATCCAGGTATGCGCACATTCAAGAGCCTTTAGAATCCACAGGTAATTTCCCCACCTGTGGCTTAGACAATTTCAGACATTCTTCATTTAATTCTGTGAGATTTCGTCACTGATTGATTTTGTGTTGGGCCATTTTCGAACCATACAGTACACGCCATTGTTTTAATGACTCAAGTTAAGCATGTCTTGACTGTATACTTAAAATTAACATGAAATGTCTCAGAGGCAATTGGAGAACAATTAGCCTTTGTGCACACTCCAAGTGACTCACCCACGGCACATCTAAGGCTTACTATATACTCTACCATTGCAATATTGTCTTTTCAGCCATTTTTTGTTGTTTCTTGAGTCATTTGCTATGTATGTTTCTTGCCATGTCTCACTTATGTCTCATATTTGGAAGCATATATCAATCCAACACCCCAAATACTTCAAACTACATAATTCAGTCGGCAGATAAGGGTGCATGGATGATTTACAGCAAGTGTAGCTGTGTACGGGTGAGCAAAAGGCTCTTCGGGATTACAGAGAACGGCACTTGTTTAATCCCTAATGCATCTGTTGACAGGGCGACTTATACGATCATTTCTCTACATCATCTTCGTGATCTGATCTTTATCACATCTGCGGGGTACCCTCCTGACTGAATTTTATAAATTAACTCCAGCATTGCTTCTCTCGCTCTTCATTAATAAACAGCGGGGTGGACAGATTCCTTTTAGTCTGCAGTCTAATGAGGAAACGTCTTCAGTAACTGCGGTGGAAAATCAAATCATTACCTCCCACACTGTAGGAAAGATAAACTTGGCCGTGCGCTAATGCGTCTGCAAGAAGATTGCCGCTAAGCTCCCGAATGGCTAGTATGCAGATGACCAATCTCAGTAGCTCAAGTGTTACCCGTAACTTTTCTCTCGCTAACTAAAAACAGCGCATTATTGTTTGTCGACTAGGGAGAAACCTATATTGCTGGTTGGGCTCTCAAAATATGTTGGCTCTGTGCCACGCATTCTGCTTCATTGAACAGCAATGCAGCTCGAGCCTTTGGGCGCTAAAGCACTCACCTTGTCAAGAACGGAGGCACATCGGATCCTTGAATGTGTGGCAGCTTGCCAATCTTTGTCAGATAACATCTCGAAGGAAATATTACAGTATCACAGAGTCAATGTAAATTACCTAAATGTTTATAGCAACGAGGAGCAACACACACGGATTGTTGGCAGAGGAATGCTGGCATCGTTCTTTATGGGATCGTGGTTTCTGACGGCTTTGACAGCTCTAGCAGAAGATTTGAAGTCACCTGAGTCAATTGAGCTTGTTGTGTTTGCCTTTGAGATAATGGCCTCATTGTTTAACATTATTACCACAGGCATTACAGTTTACCTGAAAAACGTATTCAACGTAACCAGTATTTCCTAGAATATATATATATGTGTATATTATATATTTAGTAGAGGTTATTTTGTTTTTGACAGTACTGGGTGAAACATTACAGAAACTTTTAGGGGAGAGGGAGGAACTGGACCACAAGTCTCGGGTTGCCTAAAACACTATTGTACATAGTACAGACAGTTTCATCGGACGCACCCGCATTGTCGCGGTTGCGCGTCTGAACGGAACTTAACTTCCAGTCTCTGTTTGTTTGGTCTGGCTAGTAACTCAAATACCTAGTCGAAAATAACAAATGGTGTGGTTTCCTAAAGAAGAGGAAAGAGGCTGATCATGGATCACTGATATGTGCCCTGCTGAAAAAAACAGCATCAAACCAGCATGGACCAACATGGGAATTATGCTGGTCTATGCTGGTTTGATGCTGGTTTAGCTGGTGGTCCCCAGCATACCAGCACCAAAACACAACATATGCTGGTCTTGCTGGTATGACCAGCATGCGATGCTGGTGTTAATGCTGGTTTGGTGCTGGTTTAGCTGGTGCTTATGCTGTAAATGATGCTGGTTTAGCTGGTGTTCACTGGCAAACCAGCACCAAAACACAACATATGCTGGTCTTGCTGGTATGCTGTTTTTTTCTGCAGGGTGAAGGGAGGCTTGGCAGTAGTAGGTATCTGTAGTTAACATTGAATACATTATACAGTATATTACACATTTAACGTTAGCTTAGTGTAGTTTTTGATACACTTTATCAATGATTTGAACTGAGGTAATGTACTTATTGTTTATTTCACTGCTATTTCAGAGCATATGCTATTGGGTGTGACTTCACACGTCTTTCTTTTCATTTTCGTCCAGGAAGAAATCTGCATACCAAACGATGCAATTAGTGTCACATGTTTACATATAATTACTGTCACTTACAGTAAATATGCAATTGTCTAATAATGCCAAAGAGTAAGGACTGGTTATGCTGTAAGATTGTAAACGTTAACAGTAATGCTGTACGATTGTGGATTCTGTAATAATAGAGTCAGAACATTTTAATTATTAATCATGTTAGCAAAACAATTTGTTATGATATCATATTTGACATGTTATGGTTGCACCTAGAACACCTTGCAAGTGCTCAGCAATGTCCTGGCAACCATTCAGTACATTTTTCCATCCACCTAGCAACCACTTCAAAACTCTTAGCAACCGCAATCATTTTTCAATTATGTAATTAATGTCACTGACACAAGTACCTGTGAATATTGCATTTAAGTTTGTAAACACAATAGCACACAATCCTGGAGGATCATCCTGTTCCACGTGTTTGTTTGTTTTTTGGATTGGCATAATGACAAATTAAGGAGCCATACAGATTTCTGTGTAAATTTTTATGCGAATCATTAGCCTGAATGGAAGGTGCATTATGTGTACTTCTAATCAAAACCAACTTTTAAGACTGCATCTCATTGTGGAGTTTTCAAGCTACTGTACATCCCCCAAACCCAGGCTGTTCTGACTTTTCTGAAGTTTTTCCAACCGGCCTGTCATGTGCTTATTTGTCATTAGGGACAGTTTATTAACTCTGGCTAATGCAAGAGTGTACACTTTTCATTTAAAAAAAAGGTAAATTCCCAAATAGCAATGTCAAAGGTGTACCTTGTCAAACAATGACATAGTGGAATGTTGTTTAGCAGCAGACAAACAAATCATAAACTGTGTTTCATATTCATGCACTTTGTCATAGAAGCTTTAACATGCTCGGTTCAGTTTCAGTGTCTAGGGAAAATAATTAAAAATGACAAACTTGACTACCCAGTATTTATTAGTTACCCACATTTGTAAACATATTATTCTTATTATATACCATCAATCTGTTTGATTAAAGCCTGTATAATCTTAAAGATCACCTATTATGCCCATTTTTACAAGATGTAACATACGTTTGAGGTTCTGGGGTCTTTGAAGTTTCGGCTCAAAATACCCCACAGATGTATTACTGTATTATAGCATGCCCAAAATGCCCATATTTGGATGGGAGCAAAAATATGCTGTTTTAATGTTTGTACCTTTAAATGCAAATGAGCTACAACTACTCACTCCCTTACCAAAAAGAGACAGTGATGAACACTTTCAGTTCAAATAGATCTGATTCCTATGAATACAGTCTGAGACAATAGTATCTCACTAATGAAATATGGCAGACAGCATACAACTCACTGAGGGTGGAAACTATGGTAATGCAGGACTGTCAGTCAGTAGCTGTGGGCGGGGCTTCATCTGTGTGACATCACATTAACCAGAGAATCAAAACAGCACGCCTAATGAGACTGCTTTGGTTTAATGGGGATTTAAAAAAAAACGAATGGCTGAAATTTCATTGTAAGGTGTGTCCAAATACCTTGTAAAATTGGATTTTGCATAATAGGTGCCCTTTAAAACACATGCACAAAGACGTAGTTTTGGACTCTATACTGACAACTGCTGCCCTGGATGCATGAAGATTGTTTACTCATTGATTTTGCTGCACAGGTTCATAGATATGTATACTAGATATCGCTTTGGCTAAGGCAGACCATTGAAACGAATGCGTCAAATGGAGCCGCCATCTTGAAACAGATGAGCACCTTCTCTCTAATGCCTCAGCGTCAATGTAGGCATAGGTGTAATGGAAATAAAATCACCATAAATCATCATGAAAGTGATATTCTAGTGGTTCTTTTTTTCCGTTCCAACGGTCAGACATGTATTTAGCATTGAGTTGTAAAGTTTTGATATTAAGAAAATCAACTTTTTCTAAATAAAATGCATAGTGCTAGTAGGCCTAACATCTATACACAGCACAAAATTCCATGAATTCGAAGTAGAGGAGGAGATAGTAGCGTTGCATAGCTATTTCCTATGACAAGACCCCTGTTTCAAGATGGTGGCGGTTTTGACGCATGCTTAGAACCACATGGCAACATCTAGTGTATATATCTATGGCACAGGTTAACAATTATTTTATAGTATGGTTTGTGTTTCTCCATTGTAGTATTGAATCTGGATTCAGTCAATGACAAGAAACCTTGCTTTTCGAGTTACCTCCCTGGTCACCTGTCGTTTAACACCCTAAACAATTTAAGTTTCAGGAAAGTTAAATAAGAAAGAGAAGAAAAATTAAAGTTGGCTGAGAGTTACTTCTATTCTGTCATCTAATATAAAGCAGCTGCTCTTTAATAAACTTGCAATAACTTTCCAAACAGGGGTGATGCTTGCATAAAAAGTAGTATTTTAATGCATTTAGCTTTTTATGCAGCTCACCTCCCAAAGCTGGAAAAGTGTAAGTGTGAGTTACTTCTACCTGTAGACTCGTGAAAGTTTTTTTGCAGTGATATTTTCCTCTTTTTGATGGAGTCTTAGGGTCTGGTGCAGGAGCCAGGGGTCTGTTAAAAATATATAAACCATGTAATTGCAGTGATCAGTTGGATAATCGTGTCCGGACGACGGCATGGTAAGAACAGCTTATGTTTTTCTTTCAATAGTTTTCATTTATATAAACTTCTGTGGTTAGTCATTTAAACATCATTGACGTTACGTGTAATTTTCAGGCCTTTGCGAAAATTTATGTATGTGCGTACTGTACATGGAGATATACGTGCATCCGTGTGCATGTGCTTGTCTCCTGTCATCGGTTTTACACACAGTGACTTTGTATTTATGTTGGAGGTGGTCTAAATTTTTCGACATGTCTCTTTCTTCTGACCTGCACGTGCTACCGCTTCAGTGTTAACATACCGCATTACAGACTGTCACTCAAAAAATGACTAATCCCTCCCACTGACTCTTTCCTGACCCTGATCTGACCTCCAACACAAACTGGAGTACGAGGAAGCAGGTGCCCGCAGAAACGGCTCTGACATCCAACTCTGTCATAGCTTTCGATAAAAGTGAGAGTAAACTGTCCGTGATGGGAAAGACCTCTCAACGCCTGCCACTCGCAAATCTGGCCTTCCTCTTTTATCCTCTCCTGCTTGCTGGAAAATGTTTTGCAAGGGAACACAGCATGTTCGTTCATAACGTACAAAAATGAAAAAATAAACACACTGACTGACGTTAATACCTTAAATTCTCCTCTCAAAGACTTGGCCTTAGTGCCGAGCATTTAAAATGAAAGGTCGGAGATCCGGTCTATCAACACAGGAAAGTAAGAGAAAAGGATTAGGGACGGTGAGGAAAGGTTAACCTGGAATCCACTACGAATAGAAGTTGAACACACTAACTGCATTTTTTTTGTTGTTGTTGTTGTTGCATGATTTAGTAAAACATTTTCCATTTAAGTAACAGTGGGATTGTGGGCACGAAATGTGTGCTGAACGCAATATGTAAAGAATAATTTCCCATTTTTCATGTCTGACACACTTTACCTAGCCTGGGTGCCAGCCGATCTTAGCCCCGCCCACAACATTTTGAGGAACGGGAAGATCGGTCTGGAGTTTCACCGTTGAGTTGCTACTATGCTCGACCCAAAGCTGGTCGAACCAATCAAATTGTCAGGGCGGGCTTTATATGATGATGGACAGATGATCAGTAACGTAAATCAACCACGTCACCAAAGAGCGCGTGTGTTGAATCTGTTGTTTACAACGAAATGGCTGCCGCGGTAGAAATCAGATGTGTGGACTCTGACATTGAGTCTGTTCTAAAAGATATCGACAGAGCATTGATTTTAAAAGAGGAACAGAGAAACGCGAGCAAGGCATTTGTTGATGTTTTTGCCGTCCTACGGGATTCGACAAAAGTTGTCGCACTTATGAAAGATCAAGTTAAAGAAGCAACTAAAATGGGTATCACGGCGATGCAACTCGGTGTGCACGACGAGATGGATATAACAAGCAAACGTAATGGGTATCGTCGTGGATGAAGTTCAACTAATGTACAAATGGTAAGAGATAGTCTTACTGTATGACTTAATGTGATATAAATGAAATGTTGTAAACATAGTAGGTGTTGATGTACGTTCGCAAACTCAGACTTGTAGTGTGTGTCGTAGCGAAATAACTAGCAGTTCGGTCAAGCTGCAAATACGTCATTTCAACATACGTCTCACACCCCGTTGCTCTGATTGGTCGTAGGTCTATCCAATTGAGTGCAGAGG
This sequence comes from Paramisgurnus dabryanus, assembly GCF_030506205.2. NCBI lineage: Eukaryota > Metazoa > Chordata > Actinopteri > Cypriniformes > Cobitidae > Paramisgurnus > Paramisgurnus dabryanus. The sequence continues at coordinate 8,263,753 of NC_133345.1, read as the reverse complement.
CATTTTTCGGTTGAGACACGCCTCATAATTATAGCTCAATGGAGCGGTATCAGACTCAAATTCTGACTAGAATTGAGTATGACAACGTCAGGCTACACTTTACCAGGACTGTAAAGCAATTTTCCAAAACTGCGATCCTTATGGTGCCAACGTTCTCGACAACACCATACTCTGAATCTATGCCCAAGAATAATGCTGTTCTCCATTATTGATGAGATTTGATTGATTGATAAACAAACACATATATTTTAAAACAAAATTACTTTTAGCTTTTCCTGTGATGCAATAGCACAAAGTTAACTGAAGTAAATTAAAATAAAGATTATTATAATGATTAATATAATAATCTTTATATAAGTACATGATTTTTGAAAAACACTTTGGAAAAGGGAGTCGGGCCGAATACCAAAACACACTTGTAGCCAATCAGCAGTAAGGGGCGTGTCTACTAACCAACATCATTGCCTGGGTTGAGTAGGTGTGGGGTGGGTCCATCAAAAGATGGTCCAGATTCTATTTAGGTAGTGGTGTGTTTGTTTAGATGATTTCAAATCATTATTATTATTATTATTTATATATAACAGATCTAAGTCATGTAAATAATTAAATAATGTATATGTTAATGTTAGCAGTCCAAAACATGAGATGAAGGACAGGATCTAAGTGCAGATAGTTAAGTTTAATAAATCTAACAAACATAATCCATGGCATGAAACATGATGACTATACTGTACTAGAAACATTAACAAATGTTTCAAATGACAGCATATCACTTCTACAATAACCAACAAGGGACAATGGCAACATGAGGGCTTATACAATATAGGGACAAGGAACCATTGAAAACATGGGAACCAAAAGAAAACCATGACAGTGAACAATATCAAAATAAAACACACATGAGACAACATATATCCGCTTCGCATCGTGCCACATTACCACCTTGGGTATGCATTTGGGGTGTTACTTTCAACCCAATATGTTGAGTTTAAGACAAACCAACATTTTTGGAGCACTAAAAAAATAAAAACCTTGGATCAACTTTTAAAAAATTAAGTAATCAATCACATACAATATTTGACATTGAATAAAAAATAACAGTTTGTTATTATAGGAAAGAGTTTTATCCCGGACTGGTACCCAGCATTGATTAATCCAGATAATATCAGTCAGACAGGCTGCTACATGATATTTATAAAATGATCAGTAATTAAATCACACCACAGTATGATTTATGAGCATGAAAAAAAACAATGCTTAGAAATCTAAAGTCATAGCCCGACCAAAGTAAACACTGTTCACCATAAAGGAAACCAAACATTTTTATTAAACATCAACAGCTGTCAGAATCAAAGTCAACTGACACATATCAAACTCATACGTTTATTAGCTTTCTTTATATAAAAGTATGTAATCCAAATGGATGGACATTTTATACAATCAAAATGCATAAATCTTTTTAATTAGGCAAATTTTTTTAGTGTGGTAAAAGTGTAGTAACCATGTTTTTTATTTATTTATTTTATTTTTTGTGTATTGATTACTATCAGCAAAACCTGGTTTACTTTAAACCAACAACAGCAATGTTAGACTTTTTCAGTGAGCTTATGTGTAAATGAACTTGTCTATTTGACCCAACCATTAGTGACAGACGATTTTGCACCAAAACGTCATGTACAGAAGTAGCACAACTGTTCAGTAAATTCACCCGTTCACTTCCTTCACAGCTTGCAATTGTTTTCCAAACAGTTAAATCAGTTCAGATTAAATAACACTGGGCTCCAAACCAGCTGCTTAGTGTTACTGTACATCATCCGCTATTGACTGTACATCATCCATTGTCCACACCAAAGTAATGAATCAGATCCTTGCTTTGCGAGACAGAATTTCAAATGTTTAACAGTTAGTCTGAATTTAAGCCTTCCAGCCTGACTCTGTTCATGGACTTCTGAAGCATATCATTTCCATAAGACACATTCACTCTTGCAATGGCCTTTCAACAAATACGTAATTGCACAGCAATTTCCAAAGGCAGTTGATCCTGAATTACACAGCGTGCAGCGTGGCAGTCCTCTTCGCTCTCACTGAAGTTTTTTGTTGGCTCCGAAAGCAGCTTCTCTTTTGAATCCAAGTCGCAGTATAAAATGTGAATTACAAGCCTTTTAGCAAATGTGTTTCATGAAGTGAATTAAGATTCATTCTTTACCATTAGAGGAAACAAACGCTTGAGGTCTGGCATGGAAGAGCATAACTCCCAGCAGATGAAGAAAAGCATGCCTATTAAAACAGTGTGAAACATGCATTTGTGTGCACAAAACCTGTATTTTCAATCGCCCCAGCATAAAGAATTTGCATGAAAGTGTGCTTTGGCTCAGCAATTGCTGAAGTCTTAGATCATGTTGAGAAAAAAGGTGAAAGGAAAGTCCTGAACAGACCAGGCTGTGCTGTGCTGGTGGATTCTGGGAGATTTTGTGCGCAGCTGTGCCCAGTGATGACTTATAGCTTGACCAGCTGGGTGACAGTGACCGCTCTGCCCGGCTCTTCCATCCTCACTGTCCACCCGTCCTCATTACATACTCGTAATGGGGTGTTTGGGCACCACAACAGGGGGATCACATGTCCCTTGGACTCCACACTATCTGTGCCATGTCTGACTCATGTCTCTGCGGATGTCTCGGGTAGACGACAGGGGTTTTGGTGTTAGCGGTGGGTGACTGGAGCCGGTTATCTTTCTACATAGATCATGGGATCAGTCCGAGGGTTTACTCATACTAATAACTTAATAATAATAGCTTGAATGCACTGTAAGTCACTTTTTAGAGAAAAGCATCTGCCAGATGCATAAATGTAAAGGTACTTGTGGGTGGGGCACTGGTTCGAGGCAGTGGCGAGGCTACATAAGGGCCAGGGTGGAATTAGCCCACTTAGATTGACGGCTGGCCCACCCAGTCAGAAAAGGCACGAAATATTTTTGTGGAAAAGCCGAAGAACTCACGCATAAATGATAATAATCTCTTTAATAATAATCACTTTTAAATACCCTTCATTCAAAAATAAATAACTATTTATATAGAACGTTTATAATTTGCATGTGTTTCTAAACCTTGCAAATGTAAAAGGGACACTCCACTTTTTTTAAAACAGGCTAATTTTCCAGCTCCCCTAGAGTTAAATATTAGATTTTTACCGTTTTGGAATCCATTCAGCCGATCTCCGAGTCTGGCGGTACCACTTTTTAGCATAGTTAAGCATAATCCATTGAATCGGATTAGACCATTAGCATGGCGCTCAAAAATAACCAAAGATTTTTGACAATTTTTCTATTTAAAACTTAACTCTTCTGTAGTTACATCGTGTACTAAGAATGACGGAAAATTAAAAGTTGTGATTTTCTAGACAGATATGGCTAGGAACTATACTCTCAAACTGGCATAATAATCAAGGACTTAGCTGCCGTACCATGGCTGCAGAAGGCACAATGTTATAACGCAGTGCCCAAAAATAGTCCCCTGCCATTGAAAGTAACCAAGAGGAATATTTTTAGGCTGCTCCGTAATATCAATGCGCCTTCTGCACCCATAGAAAGTCCTTGATTATTGGTAAATGGTTATTTTTGAGGGCGATGCTAATGGTCTAATCAGATTCAATGGATTATGCTAAGCTATGCTAAAAGTGTTACCGCCAGACCCGGAGATCGGCTGAATGGATTCCACAACGATCAAAATCAAATGTTCCCTTTCAGTCGGTCACTACGACGTCACGTCGTGACCGACGAATTGGGAACTCGCTTTGAGAGACCAATCTGCTTCGAATACTACTAAAATGCCAATGAACTTGGCATTGAGATATTTGCATAATGCTGGCGCCGCCCCGCCAGGTGCGTATATAAGCAGCAGGTGCAAATTAGCTTCTTTTTCGCTGAGAAAGCCGGAAAGTGTGACCGGCCGTAACAGCAGGTGGCAGCACCTGTGGCGACAGGACGTGACGTCTCCGTTCCCTCCTTCAGGGAATGAGGGTTACATCCGTAACCGAGACGTTTCACTCTAGAAGAGCTGAAAAATGAGACTATTTTCTAAAAAAGTGGAGTGTTCCTTCAAAATTCAAGCCATTTTAAACAATTTGAGTGCAAGAAGATTTAAGTAAGCTGTTTTCTTTGTGCACAGACACACATACTCAAATGAACACACACTCACAAGCGCACACACAAAGATGCACATTTCAAAAATAACACAAAAACAGAATCTTTATCCGCTTGACAGGACACATACTCGCAAAATTATCTCAAAATACCACAGCCTTGTTATGTTTTAGAGTGAATGCAAACAGTTCAGATGTGTGTCTGGATCCGTGCTTTTTCGGTCTTAAAGTGGCGGTACCTTCAAAAAATATGTTTATGATTATGTCTTTATGTTAATCAAAACACTTCTGTTTTATTTGTTATATCTGTTATATTTAATTTATAGAATGAAGAAGACTGTGTTATTATTTATTTAATTATATTTCTGTTCCTGAATACTACTTTTATCCTTTATTTGTAACTTTTTTTCTTTTTTTCATATGCTTATAATTTCTTGATTGTTCTTATTTTTTTCCTGATTTTCCTTTTATTTTTTGTTGATCTGAAAAATATTCGATCCATGACTTTAAAAAAATTATGTAATTCATTTAGCTACTACTATATTGTAAAATTATGGCATTGAGAGTAGCATTGGGGTAAACCCTATTTCACTGAGCTCTCAATTAAAAATCTCAGGCCTCACAACTGGTTCGATGAGATTCGAGGAGATTGGTCGTGATTCAGAGTATTGTGAGTGTATGAGGCAGTGCATGTTCATATGTGTGTGTAGGAGGCAGCGCCATCTCGCAGATGCTGGACAGATTGTTGACCGGTATATTAGAGAGAGTTAGCGGGGGTGGATTGCCGAGGGGTAATTGCTACTGTAAATACATTTGCTGCGTATCTGAAATAACACCAGCCGGATGTCCCCATGGAACGACCATTAATGAATTAAGTTGTGACATGATAAAGACTGATTGGTTTTAGATGGTTTTAAATTGTTACTTTCGGATTGAATGCGTTTGATTCGATTTCATTAATATTCATTCCGATCTTGACATCCGAATGTCTCTGCCGGTTATTATGAGGTATTATTGCAACAGGTTGAAGCATGTGATTTTCTCTTGTTATGAATAGGACTGACATCTTTAGACATGATTCATTTACATAACATTTATGGCAGACACGTTTATGCATTCAAGGTATAAAAAATTTTCTTAACAGTTGGTCTTTGTGTCGCAAACAGTAAATTAAGCTCCAGCAATATTTATACCTGCAACTGTTTTAAGGACCCACTGGTTAGGTTTAGCACAAAATGGTGTTTTATTTAGCAAATTTTCTCTTTTAGTCCTGTACATCATGTTGCATTCCACTTGTTCCCAAATGTTTTATTAAACGTATCCTCACAAAACAAGGTTACAATAACTTTTAACACTCCTTTGATGAATGTTCGGTACATAATGTAAAATGGGCAGAGTAACAGCATTGCTTTAAAAACATGTAATCATTGTGAAACATCCTCTTTCAATGCGATAGAGGATGAATTACATACCGAGAAGTGCATTTGCTGTTAGTTTATGTACATGCCCTTTATAATGACAGGTTTTACTCCGAAGGTGAAGACAACTAGTGCCATTGTTCGTACAGTGAAAGGGTGGATCCTTTCTACTGGACAGGTTGTGGTTTCTGAGTTTGGTATGTGGAAATCGTCTCCCCTGTCACAACAAATATAAAGCAAGTACACGAATGTTAGCACAAGTTTTTTTTTTTTTGCAATATGCTAATCCCTGAAGTACAAGCTACGCTGACAGGTGAGCGATGATACAAAGGTAGGTTAAGTGGTGGAGGGTATGAGATATGGAGTGGGGTGCAGTGACGTCGCTTGGGTTACCGGACACCATTGACCTGATTGTGAACCTGGGGGCCAGGAGAAGAAAATGATTGCCTCTTCAATTAGAGCGACGTAGCCTCTGGATGTTTCTCTAACCTGACCGTACCACACATCAGCTACCCATAATGCAACAGGCCTGCTGTGACCTGCCATGATAGAAGAGATTTAACAGACGTCACTCCGGGTGACAGATAACTACGTGTTCATTATAAAGACACTAAGGTTTACTGATCATTTGGCATAGTCACACTGTACACGTGCAAGTCATTACAGATAGCTCACGAAAATATGACATTACGTTAACTGTGAAGTTCGAAAGGTATGAGTCTGAATGGCACAATTTGAATGGCCTGTCCTTATCATGCCGTTCAATCAAATAAAAAATCATAACCAAGAGTTATGACTTTAAGAGGTGTTACATTAACCTTGTAATGTCACTTTGTATAAGTGCCAAATGGATACATTTAAAATAGGTAATAGTAGAAAGTATCAAATAAAAAATATAAGCTAATGGGAAGCCAATCCTCCAATATTTTTACACAATGCATAAATAAATAAAACTAAAAAAGAAAAAAACATTTATAGCAGTACACTGCAGCCTTTTGTGTGTTTATTATGAGAGGAAGAGACAAATCTTGAGACTACAGACCTGCTACTGTTGTACTGTTATAACTGTACTCTTGTAAGTCGAGTTATAACGTCAATTCTAACAGATGCAGACACAGTGTTGTCTACAGTATGAGTTGTGTTGTTACATGACCTGAAAAGTTAAAACACAGTGATTTATTTTTCTTTACTGATAGTTAGTGACACTTCAGTCATTGGCATTTCCACTCTTGACTTCCTGTTTTGACAAATCTTAGCTATAATCCTCTTTTACTGCCTGGGGTTTAAAGATACCTTTGACCCTGACCCTTTGCTGCACACACACACACGTGTATATGTTCATTCTTGCATGAACACACTTGCAGCCAAGGATGCTTACCTTTGCTCTCATCAATGTGTAGTACAAACTAACAAAAATTTTCTTGACAGAAGAAACCTGTTTGAGCGGGTCACTGAAGTGCAAAGACAAATTTCATAATTGTTTGCCTTCTTATTTAACTTGTTACTTAAAGATTTATATAATTATACAGATGCACAAACTTTTCTTAAAACAGGACAAAAAAAAATGACTGCAAATATATTGGTTTACTTACAAGAGCAGCTACTTGTATATTTTCTGCAGGAGTTTTGTAAGATAATAAAAAGATGTGAACTACTTATGCTTATATGCATACATAAAAATATGGTTATATTGCAAGTTGCATATTTTATTTTGAAAAATGTTTGTGATTTGTTAAAATGTTTTGCAGCATAAATAGATTGTGTTATTGATACGGTTTTTGTTTTGCTGTTTGTTGACTTGTTTTTTATCACTAATTTCAATCACTAATTTTTATTTTTGACATGGCTTTACTCAGTCAATTTTAAAGATATCAGGACTTTATTTTCAAACAATGTTATTTACAGTATGTAGGCTGACTTTAGAAAACATTAAATCAGAAAAATATCTTAACTGGGTTTTTACAGGCATGGTCACAAATCTGTGCATCCATATATAAAATCTCTACATTCCACCTACAATTTTAAGTTTTGGTGGTGATAAGTTGACATAACTTATAAAAACAAGTTGAAATTGTTTAACTTAATTTGTACTAACTTAATTTGGACTAAAAAAATCTAAAGTTTAGTTTCATGTGCTCATGTGAAACTTTCATGTGCAAAATGTTTTTTTATGTTTAGTTTCACATGCGCACGCGATAGTTTCATGTGCACACGTGAAAGTTTCATGTGAGCACGCAAAACTAAACGCGGTAGTTTCACGTGCACAAGCGAAAGTTTCACGTGCGCACACGAAAGTTTCACATGTGCACGCGAAACTAAACGCGGTAGTTTCATGTGCGCAAACGAAAGTTTTGTGTGAGCACACGATAGTTTCACATGAGCATGCGAAACTAAACACCGTAGTTTCCCGTGCGCTCGCGATAGTTTCACGTGCGCATGTGAAAGTTTCACGTGCACAAGTGATAGTTTCACGTGCGCACGCGAAAGTTTCGTGTGAGCACGCAAAACTAAACTTCATTTAATTTTGCTCGCTGACCCCTTAGGGGCTACGTACAGTCCTTAGTATCCAAACAGGGATGAATTTAGAAGCCACCAAACATGTTTTCCCTATTTAAAGACTCTTACGTGAGTAAGTATGGTGGCACAAAATAAAACTTTAGTTTGGAGCCATAGGAATGAATGGGGCTAGGGTAAATGCTGACACATTCGCTGTACAAAGATTAAAAATGCACCCATTGAAAAAAGATAGGTATGTATTAATTCATCTAAGTTTAGGTAAAAACATAGTAAAATATAAAAAAACGGTGGTGTTCCCTTTCAATACGGTTCACTTCGCATTGCGTCAGTTAGCTGACGCTATGGGGGAAACTCCTGTTTACTCCGTGACTGAAGCCTATTGGTTAACGTCTGTACAAAGTACAGACCAATGACGTTTGAACCCGCGCGCGGGAGGCACGCGTCCCTATATAAGCGCGGTTCAATCGTCAGCAGCTCATTATTTTCTCCTTCAGCGCGAACCTCTCGCTGCTCCGAAGAAAAGAAGAAGCCTTACCTCGCCGTTGACAAAAGCCCTGCAGCGGAGTCCAGGCCTAGCGTCTTCCCCTGCCGTTTTCCGGCTGAGAACCGAAGATAGCAGAGTCCAGGCCTAGCGTCTTCCCCTGCCGCTTTCCGGCCGAGAACCGAAGATAGCCTTCGCTTGCCGTGGTACGAGCCCTGTGCAGCGGACACGCCTGACGAGGTCTCCCCTGCGGCCGCCCGGTAAGATCAATATTTTTAATATAAAGCTATAAGCTAAAAGAGCAGGCGCTGTTGTAATAGCGTCCAGCACAGCGGCTCGGTGAGCCTCTCTGCTATGAATTTCCTCCGAGCGCGTTACCGGTCTGGCACCTCCCACGCCGGGACCGCGCTTATGCTTTGGTTGTCTTATCCATGTTTCGTGCTCCCCCTGCTGTTCCTCTCTCGCCGGGATGAACACACGGCGAGCCATGAGACTAGATGGATGCATAGACAAGCACACACGGACTAACCCCCCCTGTGTTCTGTCACACCGCAACCGTTCATGCTTACAGAGTCCCTTCGCTCCTCTCAAATTCAGTGGCGAGATCTCTGGCACATATATTAATCCCCCGAGTGCATCGGGTGATACCGTCACGACGCATGGCTGTTCTGTCTGTGTTGCTGCTCCCCTCTGCCGTTCCTCTCTTGTTGAGATGAACAAGCGGGGAACCGTAGACCTGGATAGATGCATACGACAAGCAAACACGGGCGGTCTGCCCCTGTCTCTGTCATAGCACAGCCACTCGTGCTCCACGCTCGCGGAGTCCCTCGCTCCTTTCCCCACAGTGGTGAGGTCTCTTAACGGCTTAGCTAGCACGCGGTATTACGGCTCGCTGCCTCTAAATGCAGCTGTCCAGTGTTCAACGATTACAGAGCTTCATGCCCCTCCCCTCTGGAGCGGCGCGATCTCATTCGTCTGCTCGATAGGGCCGATTCGCCGCTATTGGAGCACCAAGAACACTCATTATAAGAGAGCTTCATGCCCCTCCCCTCCTGGAGCGGCACGATCTCATTCGTCTGCTCGATAAGGCGGACACGCCTCTATTGGAGCGCTAAAACACTTATTATAGAGCTTTACTGGCCTGAGCCGATCTCACTTCAGATAGCTCATTTTTCGTCTGCCTGGTAATTTCTCTCTGGTTTAGACGGAATCAGAGGCAGAACGAATTTGTTTATAATATACTGAGGCCCGAATACCTCCCTTTATTCAGTCCCGTCCTATATCAGTGCGCTGAATATTGGTACATTCTTATATATATATACCCGGTTTTTCTGCCCTTTTAATAAACGGCAAAACCGCGGGCCTCACGGCAGACTTCCTCTCTGCGATGGGTTCAGTCTGACATTAAACCACCTAGACATACTGCTCTGCTCCGTGAGCCGTTCGGTCACCGTCACTGAGGCTTGTGCACCTGAACGGCTGAGCTCTGGTCTCCGCAGCACAGCTGCATCAACAGAGAACGAAACTGTCTGGGAGAAAAGGGGTTATGTCGCGCCTCGGCTGGACTGCCCTGTAATGTTTTCTGTGTGCTGTTTATCCAAACATACTGTGTAATACTGTCGGCTATGCGACCTCACTATAGTGGCGAACGGTATTTAATTCCTCTAAAAAGAGTAATTTCCGTGCTTACTATACTGTGTATTGACACCCACGGTTGTACGGTGTCTCTAAACGCTTTATCGCCTTACTGACAAGCAATCAGTAATACGCACACATGGTCCGCTGTCCATAATTCTATCGACGCTAGCCGAAAAGACCCCGGTTTGGCCATATACTGTGTATTGACACCCCACGACTGTACGGTGTCTCTAACACCTTTCTGCCAAATTCGCTCGCAGCCCACCTCAGTTTCTCCGCTACGATGCTGATGGCGCAAACGAGCACGGTCTTACGGCTGTTATTCTCTCTTCCTAGAGGAAGGACAGCCTCAGACTTTTGCATGGCTCCAAGCGTTTGAATCGCGCCCTCTCCGGACGGCCACTCAAAGGCTTACAGCCAAGCGGTTTATGACGTTTTTCGGCCATATAGCTGATTTATATTAGCGGATCCGAAGACGCTCAGACCTCCGCTCCAATACTCGGAGATATTAAGGGTAATATCAACCTCAAGTGAGCTTGCTACCCGCCACAATAAGTTTCAAAGCTTAAAGCGCGCGCACAGTCAGACGCGCGCGGCATCTCGTTTAAGACGGGCACACGTACCCCTCTAACGAGCCTCAGAAAGCTGAATATCGTGGCATTCTGTTCATACAACCCATTCTCACCAAAAGCGTACAAATGACACGCAGTGTGATTATCGTGCAATAGATACGCCAAATTCCGATTTTGCGTGCATATGATACGCCAGTCCTTCCCATTCACTTATATGGCGAATCGTTTCGTGACGTTTTATTTATTGTTTTCTCATTTGTTTTCTGTTTTTTTTTACCATTTTCGCTTGGGTTTAGGGTTAGAACAACTTTTTGTTATATAAAAATGACATCCTAACCCAAACCCCAACTCTAACCCCAACTCCAAGCGACCATGGCTTAAATATAGATAAAAACTTAGAGAAACCTGTATATTAAATAACCTGCTTAAACAAATGTGAAATCTAACCCTAAACCCAAGCGAAAATGGTTTAAAAAACAGAAAACAAATGAGAAAACAATAAATAAAACGTCACGAAACGATTCGCCATATAAGTGAATGGGAAGGACTGGCGTATCATATGCACGCAAAATCGGAATTTGGCGTATCTATTGCACGATAATCACACTGCGTGTCATTTGTACGCATCTTGGTGAGAACGGGTTGGTTCATAAGTCCACTTCAGTTTGACTAAGCAAAGGTCCCGCCCCGAGCTGACGGCCGGGAAGCTTGCTTAAGTTACACACGGCTGCATGAAGTGCTGTCATTACGCAACCCGTTCTCACCAAGATGCGTACAAATGACACGCAGTGTGATTATCGTGCAATAGATACGCCAAATTCCGATTTTGCGTGCATATGATACGCCAGTCCTTCCCATTCACTTAGCTAGCCCAGCATTTGCTGTGGGTTGAACACGCTTTACGACGGCAATCAGCCTTCGGCGCGTGGAACGCCGTTTGTCTCATATAAATCACCTTGTACTGTGAATACGGTACATTATGAGGATGATTTAGCACTGCAGCACTCTCGACCGTGTTATTGTGATAATGCGGTCGGGCAATCTACGGTGGTTTCATTATTTACCGAACCAGACTGAGATCTCGCCCCCTGAACAAGCTGACGAGTCATCTCTTTTATAAACTCATTGCATCGCTTTATAAGCTATGTTCAATCAGAGTGATACGCATCTCATGCTTAAACTACCAATATTAACCCATTACGATGGGCGTGCGGAGATGGCATCCGTGGGACACGACCTACATTACGTGCCTTATGACACATTGACACAAGCTGCTAGGACCCCTTTCACGAGGCGTCCTTATGCAAAGTCTGATCCATTCTGTCTAGTGACATTTGAAAGTCAAAACCCCCCGCGAATCGCCGGGGGAACACTTTTCTCCTCACTACAGAGGCACGGCGGCTCTCTCCCCTACCTATATCTATGTGGCCGTGATAACAGCGAACCACGCTTTTACGACCGACCATTCATTTAATTCACAAGCCTGTCATCTCTCAGATGCGGACGGCGGCGGTAACAGCGAACCATGCTTTTACGGCTGGCCATTCACTTTATTCATAAGCCTGTCATTTCTCAGATGCGGACGGTGCCCGAGGCACAGCGCTCTGGAACTGTCCAAGGTCCTGGATGACACATACGTCTGACGTACATCAGACGATCAGCTGTTTATCTGCGTCACAGATCACTCACTAGAGCACCTGTCAATACAGGCTATTTATGGATCGTTGACGTTATCACCTCCCGTGACAATTATGCTCACTTGTCTTAGAGCATGGGCATGGTCTTAGAGGTTTCTCATTTGACAATTGTGACACGGCCGGCTGGTCCCCGCCGTCCACGTTGTCAGTTTACAGCTTCGACATCCCTGCTTCGCGCACTACTGAGGTTTGTTGCATTAAAGGTGCGCCCATTAGCTCACCTGTATGCACGATATGGGTTTTAATTATATGCGTCCACCGTGCGCTTAGAGAAGCTCACATGTACACGCTATAACATTTTGGTATACAATAAGATGCGCTTGGGAAAGCTCACCTGTATACACAGCTGTGTTATGCTTTGTGACACATACATTGTTGTTCATCTGTGTACGTTCACGGTGCGTTGGGTGCCCACCGTTACGTTCATCAATCATATCTGTACACATTCACGGCGCGTTGTGTGCACTGATTTATCTATACGCATTCACGGTGCACTGAAGAGTTCACCCGTGTGCGCACAATTTATTATCAGAACACATGACGGCGCGCTCGAGAATCTTGCCGGCCTGTGCATTATAACACTCTGATTCATCTATATGCATTCACGATGTATTCAAGTGTTCACCTGTGCCCGTGCAATTTATAGTCAATACACATTTACGGCGCGCTTGGAAAGCTCACCGATCTGTGCACTATAATACTACCTATATGCATCCCGATGCGCTCGAGGGTGCACCGGGGTTCACACTATTGTGGTATCTGTATAATCCCACGCTACGAACCGTTCTGCCGCATATTATAGTCAGATCGGCCGTTCGTGAGCTTCGCAGATCACTCACTACGTATGTCTGTTGCTAACAGTGGTTATTTAGATGGATCGTTGAAACCATCGCACTGGCTCACACCCCTCTATGAGCTATGTCCTATATAGAGCCCACTCTGTGCGAGTTTGGCTTCTTCATGAACTTGGTCTACAGGGGTATCTATATCTATATTTAATATCTGCTACGCGGCCGGCTGGTCTTCGCCGTCTACGTTGTCAGATTGTACAGCTTAGACGTCCCTGCCCTACGAGCGCAGGTTCTCTCGGCTCAATCATGCACGCTCATGCGTTTTATGTGTACACCACGGTGCGCTCAGCGAGCTCACCAACGTGACTCTGAATTTACTTATCTCGCACAGCCGCGGCGCGTACCTCGCCGTCTTGTGCTATGTTATGTGCCCCCGGTGCGTTTAAAACCCCACCGTGTGCGCGTCAACAATTTATATGGTGCTTACACATTTGCTTTTAAAGCTGTGAATATGCCGGGTATAGGGCCACACGCAGTGTCTCTCCGGTAAGGCACTTCAGTACGTTGTGTATGCACGGCGTGATGGGATTACGTTCCCCCATAGCGTCAGCTAACTGACGCAATGCGAAGTGAACCGTATTGAAAGGGAACGCTTAGGTTACTCACGTAACCCCGGTTCCCTGAAATAACGGGAACGAAGCATTGCGTCTCTTGCCGTGCTACAAACGTCTACGCAGCGAGTGTTATTCGGCTGCGCGCTTCAGTCGAATAATAATGAGCTGCTGACGATTGAACCGCGCTTATATAGGGACGCGTGCCTCCCGCGCGCGGGTTCAAACGTCATTGGTCTGTACTTTGTACAGACGTTAACCAATAGGCTTCAGTCACGGAGTAAACAGGAGTTTCCCCCATAGCGTCAGCTAACTGACGCAATGCTTCGTTCCCGTTATTTCAGGGAACCGGGGTTACGTGAGTAACCTAAGCGTTTTCCTTTAAAGTAACAGAAAATCTATGTTGATTTTACATCAATGTTTACAGTGTAGTTCAAAGTTCTGCATAATTTATTGACAGTTTTTTTTTTAAGGTTAACTGCAAACGCTACTGCCTTTATATAGACTTGTAGTTAATCCTAGTCTATAAAATAGCTAAACAAGTTTTTCACACACTGAGGCAAGCCTCGGGCAATGTCTAGACCCTTTCTAAAGCTTATATGCCTGTCTACTAAAATGTCTGCAGTAAATCTTTTTATTAGTGCAGTGAAAAAGAAAAAAAATACACAGAGCTCCAAAATTAATGTCATCTTTATTAAATGTTTTAAATATGCAAACAGGCACGCACATTCAGTAAGAGAACACTTGGGTGAAAAAGGGACGTTCATCATATATCTATAGTCTTCTCCACAAAAAAAAAAGATACAAAATAACTGCATTATTTGCTCACCCAAAACAATTCAGTATGTACACCACAAAAATAGTGTTTTGTATCAAAGAAGGAATATTTGTTAGCCAAACACTGAAGAAAAAACTTTACAAATAAAGTCTTAGTAAAAGGCAGCAACGGTTGGACATCATCAGTTTTTGTGGCATGTATGTGTAGACTGTCAGTCAGATTTGTAGGCATGTACAAAGCTCCTGCGGGCTTCCACATGTCTCACACATTTTATCTTTTGGCAGTTTTTCTGCAGGTTTTACTGAGGTGATTTATTAATTGCTTTGCGTCTCTGACAGATTAAGTAGTTTTTCTTAAAGTAATAAAATCATGCACTTAGCCGCGTTATATCACACTGAGGAAAAAGACAATTTTTCATTTTTGTCAATGGGAACAAAAAAGGAGGAATCATACAATAGCTAGCATGCTACATCTGGGAGCCCATACATCATGTGTTTAGCCAAGTACTTAGCTGTGCAAGGGTTATGCATACACAAAAAGTGATTTGATGCACAATTCAGTTCAGATACAATAAAATTGATGCATGCCACACATGAAACGAACAATGGAAATTCTTTCCTTTCGCAAACACAGAAAACATTACAGCTAGCTTGAGAGAGAGAGGGCACTTATATCACTGTACTTATATCAACATCGCTCTCCAAATATTATTTTTGTGTGTGTTTGTTCTCAGATGACAGTTTCTTTGTCCGTTAAAATGTTAATGAATAAAGTTAAGCTTTACCCAAACTGGACGATCCTGCTTTGAAAAGAGTCACGTTTTCTCATGTAAAATCCAGCTCTTTGTACATGTTTACACTGGTATTCATACTAACCCGTCCTATTAACTTTTAAAGGCAGCAGCTTCATAGATGTGTAATACGAAAGGGGGGAAAAAACGAAAATTACCATTTTAGCTTCTTAGAAATATGTGTTTTGGCACAGAATCCCAAGCTATAGTACACAGGTGCACCGTAAACTACAGGGGCAATTAAACACGTAATATTTACAGGGAAAGGGGAATTTATCCAGAATAAACTAAACACTTACTGTTTGTCCATACAGAACATGCTTGTACTGGTGCGAGAAAGTGAGTCTGTGTGATTCGGCTTTATGTAAGTGTGTCTGGCAGCATATTAATGGTTTTTAAACCATATACATATACACATTATAAAATACTGACTATATTTCAGGAAGGCAGCTGGCAGGAACAGTTAAAGCAATATTACAATATGGATAACTGCATCGCCTTATACAGTTGCCTCATAAAGTCTTTGGCCACTTAGCAACGCTTACAAATGTGTGAACTCCATTGCATTACAATGCAAAACAAATTTCTGTATGCAATGACATTCATGCACTTTGAAAGTGCGGCGTATTCATTTCATTTATTTTGGTGGCCACTGCATTCAAAACAAACACAGGCTTGCTAAGCCCTTCAAGTCCACAGATCATCAGAAACACAAAGTCGTTCAGTAGCAAAGTCTTTGGTTGCGCGTTAGCACGTGTTAGCATTTAGCTGGTTGCCATGGCTTCTGACAGAGAAGGCGGGGCTTGTTCTTGACCCAGGGTCTCTGAGCCAGAAAGGCAGATGGACTTGCAAGGTGTAGCGGAAGTGCTCAGATCCTGCGGTTGCGACTGGAAGACGTCGTCTTGCCCCTGAAGCTGCGGCTCGGTTTGTAACCTCTCCTGGTCTGCCAGCTGCGCCGCAAGACGTTCCTCCGCCTCGATCTCCTCTGTGGTCGGGATGGAGTTTTTCTTTGGTCTGCCTTTGGGCTTGGTAGGAGCCTCGTGTCCTCCTTTAAGCACCTAGAGGGATGAACACATGCAGTTAAGCACTGAAAAATGTAGGGCTTGGTCAAAGGTGAAGGTAGTTATTACAGTGATTAAGAGAAGATGTATGACTACAAGGGGTCGGCCGTACACGCTCGTATATCTCGGAGGTGAACGCGCTGTGGATCTTTTGTTCCTGTTTAAGAGGCTGATGGCACTGACGTAGACCTGCACAGGCCTTTAAATCATTACTCATGAGTGTCATACACAAACAGGGAGTACCGCAGGGTCATGGATGATACTGCATTGAACGCTGAGAGGGGTGGCTCACGGCTCATCTAATGGATTTTTAATGATATGTCTCCTAGTTTCCTTTTCCAAACAGAAGGATTTAAGATGTTTCAACAGAAGGCGGATAGTTTTGAGTTACATATTAAGATGTTTAAAGGGCTGCCTGTGTCTGTTTCAATGAAGTCATTGACGTTATTTTAACCAAACAAAATGCAAATGCTCCACTGACAGCTATCATTTTTTGACCGATTGAAGAATCGTCTTACGTCAACGTTATTAGACAATTTTGTAAATTGTTACCTATATAAAGCTGGATGTAAATAGATGATTACTTGAAATGAAATGCTTGGATTACAAGTGTAAAATTCTGATCTGATATAAAACATGGACAATCTTTGCACCGTTGTTTGATTTGTATATTTTAGTGCAGACACAACACAAACAGCACATGCAAATCAAGTGTAGATCAGTTGGCACAATTTAACAATTTATTCTTAGCAAATTTCCCTCCAAAAATACAATATAATAGAACAAAAGAAATCCTTGTTGCACTTAAGTTTTTAAGTTTAATTCATTACAATTAATTTTAACTTCCCTGACTATTGAGGAGTTGCTATAAATTATAAAACTTAAGTCGAACTAGCTTAAGTTATTTTAACCTTATTTTTATAGTTTATAGCAACTTCTCACTAGTCAAGAAAGTTGAAATTAACTGTGATTGATTAAACTTAAAAATGTAAGTAGAACAAGGAATATTCCAAACAAATCTCATGAAAACTATTTTATGAAACAATTATTAAAAAAATAATGAAGCCCCACCCCTAAACCCAAGGCACTGAGGTCCCTTGTGAAAATTAATCATGTTTTTTTTGTAAAAGTGTAGTAACCATGTTTTTTGGTGTATTTTTTGTAACTGGTTTTACTACAGTAGCCATGGTTTAACAATGTTTTTTGAAAAATATCATTGTCAAAACCATGGTTATTTTGTGGTAACCATGGTTTTACTACAGTGACTTTTTTATTTTATTTTAATGTAGTAAAACCATGTTTAATTTTTGTAAGGGGTTAAAGCAGATCAAACTAAAATGTACAAATGAGGTGGAACAAATTTAGTTAGCCACCTCTTAAAATGTTTACGTACTGCACTGAGATTGTGTCGAATCGTCCATTAAGTTGGTTGGACTCACCATTTTCTTCCATTTCATGCGTCTGTTTTGGTACCATGTCTTCACTTGCAGCTGTGTGAGTCCCAAAGATTGAGCCAGGTCCAATCTGAAAAAAAGACATTTTTGCCATGAAATATTTTGTATTTATAACTAAAATCTAAAACCTAGCATACTTTGGGACACCACTGTACATCGATAATGAGTCCGACAATGAAAAAGAGAAACTTCAGAACTGGAATTCTCAAAGTCACCTGTTGTCTTACACATAAAAGCCAGTGGGTGGCCATCTAAAGTGCAGATGTAAATTTAATCGCTGCAAAATTCCCAAAGCTGGCATGACACATCAGAAGATTCTGCCAGGCTCTGAACCGAAGAGTCTTCCCAGGCCCAATGTAATTGCAGACCTCGCGTGGAATGCCATCTTGGTTTATCTCTACATTACAAGGTAATCCAGGCATGGAGCTTCTGACCTGCCCGAAGTTAACAGAAACTCTTTTTGGCGAACTTCAGCAGACGCTGCATGACTAATGCAACAATTGGTTTATTGTAATGTGATAGGAATGATTGGACATGTGAGATGGGATTTGAAAGAGAGCAAGCGCGATCTATCAAACAAACCGCGGCGATTTCGGCTACATCTGCTTTCAAAGTTCCTCTCACTGGCCAAACAGGATTACGCACCTCTTGTGTCAGGCTTCTAAGAAAGCCATGTGAGGTGAAGTGATCTTCTAGGAAATGAGCAGATTAACACTCGCCTTCAAAAGCCCTTGACTTTCTCCTTCTCTACTTGCAAAATCTCTCTCTTTCTTTGAATCTCTTTATTGCCTAATTTCATTTTGCTTTATTAATAACTGATTTGTCTATGAGACAGATTTGTAAAAAGTTAGTTAAGGTAAAAAAATTAAGTTACATGGCTGCCTTAAAAATTTGCATCAATTTAAAAATATTAGTTGACACAACAATTTTTATACAACTTTTTGAGTTAACTAATATTTTTTAATTCAATTAACTAAATTTTTTAAGGCAACCAGATAACTTTCTTTTTTAGTTGAACAAACAAATCTTTTTTACAGTGGATTGCCTAGGTGTATAATGCCTATACATATGTTCAGTATTGGGCAAAAGTCTTAGGTAACCGCTTTGATGTTTTAGCATAGTTTAAAAGATCATCCATATTTATCTTTCACTCGGTCTATTAAGATACAAACAGAAAAATTTGTAAGGGAAAAGTTTACAGGAAATATGTACACAAAATATAAAAAAGAAACAAAATGTCATCTTCTAGGAAAGTCAGTATTTAGTGTGACCTCTCCTGGCACTAAACATCTTTAGACGGAGACGGAGGTCCTGAAGTCATCAATTAGAAATTAAGGTTTGAGAGAGTCTGCAGGTTCCTGCTATTACTCGGTAAGGGAAGCTGACACTAAATACATGACACATTAGGCTATAACTTTAGTCTGTTTTTTATACTGCATACACATTCATTTCCTGTATTTTCTGGTTGTATTCTTATAAAGGGATTGAGAAATAATTATTTATGTTCATTATATCGTTAAAAAAACAGCAAATCTTATGGTTGGAATAGTGACCAAAGATGTTTAGGCACTTCTGTATACATATATACTTATAGCTTTCACATGACACTCCAAGACAACACTTTCCAAATACTATTTTTGGATCACTAAAAAACCTTTGCAAACTGACTGAGTAAATTTTGAACTATTTATAAGTGTATACAGAATTATGTTTAAGCAGAACATATAACTGCAAGCGATGGAGTAAATTAGTACTTTTCTAAAAATATCACCAATCTAGATGTCTATCATTTGCAGCTGCTTTCTGTGCTGTAATTGCAGGTAAGAGAAGCTCCTTTGTGTTTGTGCTTATTATTCTTCAGAGAAAACCACACACACACGTGCACACACATAGCATTCCAATGCTGGCACGTTCCTTACAGATACGGCCCTAATCTAAGATCAGTTTTACTTCTGACATTTCTTCATAATGATGATGAAGAAGATTATAATCATCTCTGCCTCATAAAAAACCATTAACTCTTGATGATATAAATCATTATGCGCTAAATTGCGACACGTTTTTCATTGCTTTCATGTTCTGATTGTGTGGCCTGGGTGGAGGAGCCAAAACCAGCAGAAGACCTTCGGGTCATCTGTGTGATTGATACGACACAAACCTAAGGCGCTTTGAGGCCCAGATCTCAAAATAGTCAGGAGATAAAGAATTTCCCCTGTCTTTGTTCTTGCTTCAGCCATGAATTAATTTGTTAATTCCTGAAGCAGAGCTGCAGGCTGTAATGCATATACACATTAACGTATTTTTGTCTGCATGTGTGTACGTATAGACTGATAAGGGCGTTGAATTTTGGGGTTACAACACTGTAAAAAAGTTAGTTCAACTTAAAAGCAAGTTATCTGTCTGCCTTAAATGAATAGTTAATTCAACTTAAAAATATTAGTTGACACAACAATAACAATAAACAAATATATATAAATATATATAAATAGCATTGACTGAACACATTTTAATGATAATCTTTGAAATTATAATCTTAAATTAATCGCACTTCATTTTTTAAATTTAATGTATGGTTAATGTAAGTTAATAAGTTGAATGAACAAAGATAGTTAAGTTATGAATCCAAAATGCACATTTTAAGTCATGATTGCTTGACTTTTTTAGTACAAAGATCATTAGGGCTTTCAGTGAACTGATGGACAAAACCCTACACAGCACCTAAAGAGGAGGTCATGAATCGAAAAACCTTTGTGCATTCAGGAACATTTCAAGATTGATTTGCAAGTTTGTGATGAATAGAACATCTTTTGTTTTACATTAGGGAAATAAAAAGGTACAAAAAGTAAAAAAGCTGTCACTATACCCTTTTAAAAGGTCCTGATATGTAGCATTTATGCACAGTGTTGTACCCAAGTATATGTATTTACTTTTGAGGTGCTAATCTGCACCCTTAAGAAAAAATGTGTACTTTATAAAAGATTGTAGCTTTACCTTGATGATTAGAGTGAATAGCTTATTTTTTTCTATTTGAATTACGTGAGATTTAAGGAAGATGGATAAAAAGCATAATTTAGCAATAACCAAAGACCTTATTTTATGTGTAAGGTTACAACCATACATGCCATCATTTGTTTATTGTGAAATAATGATATACAGCTATTCAGATAACTCAAAATGTCTGTATATTTGTGCATGCTTATAATTTTTTTTTCATTCTGTGCAGGACAGAGCTTGTGCAAATCCGTGTGCCTGTGTCCTATCACTCCAAGATTAAATAAAACGAGTCTTAAAATTAGACAGTATTATGATCGGGTGGGATCAAGTTACGGGGATTCATTGACAGGCCAGAATGAATCAAATGAACACTGCAACATTTCATAAGACCAATGGAAGGCAACATGCTGAACAGTTGTTGAAGCGCTCTGTAAACCAAACTAATAAAAGTGGAATGCTGGAGGGAAACGTCTCTTGGTTTTGCATGTCTGGTGGCATTGACAGTGTTCAGGCAATTATTTCTGACAGCTTATTTGCTGCTGGAGGACAGAAACCGTCTTAAGGCTGCGCATGACAAAAAATTCGGAGAATTGTTTTTGTGGCAGACACGCTTAGAATCCTTGTAGGTGGGACAGGACTGATTTCGTGGAGTTAAATACACCCGCTGGGCCATAATGGAAATACATCCACTTCGACCAAATCTATAAGTGGAACTTAAAATGAAATGGAAATTGTGTTGTGGTCACAAATGTGGCCACGAGAGAAGACCTACGACATGTAGATGACCTCATCTCATTGTACAAAGCGCCAAAGTGTTTTAAATACACCTGCATGTGTTTTCAATGATTGGCATGGAATCAATGTAATACACTTTTGTTTGCTGTTCTTGGCCTGCGTCCCTGTTGTCTTGAATGGGGTAGTGTTTCTTTACGAAATTCAAAGCATGGCTAAAATGTTACTGAAATGAAAAGTGTTTGTTTTGGTTCTTTAATGCGCTCAGCTTTTTTATTTAAAACCCATCAAACACCAAACCAAACACCAAACTTGAGCCTGTTTACTTTTTAATGAATGTTAATTGTCTTATTGCGTAAAGTGCATGCTGTTTTACATTGTTTCAATGTTGTTTGCCTTCATAATCTTTCGGCAAAATGTAATAACTTCCTCTGGCTCCAACATGACTTACCATTGTAGCAGACGGTACAAATTCCCCTTTTGTCAACCACTCCCCTCAAACACCTGGTTTTTATTTTGGTATGTAATGCCACTCAATTATTGACAGATAATATATTAATTTAGAAGTAAATGGGTGACTGGCAGTGTTGCATAAATAAGGAGTCTTTACCATCAGGTTTTGCAAACGCAGTATTTCACTAATGTTAAAACTTTTGTTTCTCTGAGATTGTGAATTGCAATTCCGAATGTTAAATAAACATCACAATAAACATCATGATGGTCATTACGTGTGAAACTGCATACATGTGAAATTTACCATGAAACATATAAGCGACCCCTACAACATGCATTTAATGACACACTAGTGTTAAGCGAATGCTATCTCATGGTAATTCGTATATATTTTACGAGGTGGCTGATTTGAACAACCACATTTGTACGATTTTGTATGATTTACTTTTGTCCCTGTGATGTTGGGATTAGGGGCGGGGTTTCACTTGTGTTTTTTATGATAATCATACGTTCTTGTTAATATGAATTAGCCAATTCGTAAAATACCTAGGAATTTTAGTGAGATCAGGCTGGACAACACCCCTGTGATAAATTTTCAATTTGGGGCTGCATAATTAAGGGCGTGGCCACTTGAGTGACGGTTGAACAGCCACTGCTGTCACTGCAGTCGAGCTAGGCGGGTGTGGTTTCAGCAACCAGTCACCTCAGCTTCACCCACTTCCCGCCTCTTTACCCATTTTCGGATATCTGTGAGTGATGCATGGTGACGCGCGGCCAAAATGCCGACGGCAGGCACCGGCTACTTTAAGCTTCAAAAACGATCTTCAGAAACCAATGGGTGACGTCACGTACACTACGTCTATCTTTTTTACAGTCTATGGATTTAAACCCCTGAATTTTGCATCATGTGTAACTCTCTACCTGCTAAACTGCAAACACTTCTTACAGGACTACTGACCTGTCTGGAGTGGACAGGTATTTCTGTTTCTGAAATTTCTTTTCCAGGCCCAGGAGCTGGAGCTCAGTGAAGATGGTGCGACTGCGGCGAGGTTTCTTCAGTCGTGGGGTGGAGTGCTCTGTCTCTGATTCGCTGCTGATGCTGACGGGTGTCTCGCTGGGTGTGGGCTCCGAGGTGAACGAGTGCTGGGGTGAGAGAAGGGGCAGGCTGGAGACCCGTCCCTGAGGAGAAGGTTGAGAGAGCTGTGGGATACCGCTGGGAGGTTGATGCGTGATCACGGAGAGGAGAGGGTACGATCTTAAAGGGGCGGAGCCTGGGAAAACACAAATGAACAAATATAATGGCCTGGTTAATATAGTACAACAGCAAAACTGCAGAAGTAAAAATATTCTTCATATAGTGAAAATAAACCC
This sequence comes from Paramisgurnus dabryanus, assembly GCF_030506205.2. Lineage (NCBI taxonomy): Eukaryota > Metazoa > Chordata > Actinopteri > Cypriniformes > Cobitidae > Paramisgurnus > Paramisgurnus dabryanus. The sequence goes on along the minus strand of NC_133345.1, from coordinate 8,240,258 downwards.
TTTGAGACAGACCCACTAAAAGTTGTTTTTTATTGGACTGATGTCACAGATTTTGTCATTTTTCATAAATCAAAGGTAGTTTCAGTATGAAAACAAGCAGTCCTTTCTTTAGGAGACAAGACCAGAAAATGGTACATGGTCATAGTGATATTAAATCAACTATTATTCAATTTAACTTTGACTCAGTGAAGTTTTAGGGTTGATGCAATGCATTTCACAATGTTAGTTTTAATAATAAGTCTCAGATTGTAACTTTCATGTAGTTTATTATGTAAATAAAGCACTTTTTCAAACCTAATAAATGTAAATGTCAAAATAAATAAATGTTGCCTGCCTACGTCTAGCAATAGTCACACATCACTGTAAAATTTATTTTACAGGCTGTTAAAATGAGCCAACTTTAACCTTCGGATTTAATAGCTTGTCGAAGCAGCCGTCATGTACAAGCGAACTAAAACCTTGTTATGGTCTTGCCCCACCCACACTAATGGTGAAGGTAAGTGTTAAAAGTTTTGCCCTCAGTGATGTAAAGTGCCTGACCTGCATGTCCGCCGCGATGACGCAACCGGTGTTTTACATCACCCCATTGAACCCTGGGAAGATAATGACTCTCCTATGATCGCATTCACAATGCACTTTGGGTAATAATTTTAAACGGGGCATCCACACCCCCTCCCTAACAGTTTTAATATTTCTAATTCTCCAAAGCCTCTCACCTTCTCTCTCGCTCTCTCTACGTCTCCTTTCTTTCAGACATCAACGAGACGCCAGAGTCCATAAAATGCTACAGTGGACCCGTCTGAGCAGAGAGAGTGAGGTCGAAGCTGTGAGGATATTATACTGCTTGGAGAAGAAAAGCGTCCAGCGAAAAATTCTTGATTGTATTGATAAAACGGAAATTGTAAAGTAGTTTTGAAAAGGCACAGAGGCAAAAAATAAAATATGTTACATGCAAATGCTTAATTACCATAATAAACTAAGAATTACAGGGAAGTGGTTGAATGTGCAACCAAGAGATTTGGCAACCAAGGGGTTCGCTTGACTGTAAAAAAAATTGCTGTAATTATGCAGCTGGTTGCCAGTAACTTACTGTAGAAGATAAAGACTGAAAATGTTTTATGTTCATTTAACTTTGAACAAACTGTTGCAAGTAAATAACATAAATGTAAAATCTACAGTAAGTTACTGGCAGGTAATACCAATTAATACTGTAATTTCTTCTTTGAACATTTCCTTCAGCTGCCATTGGTTGAACAAAAAGTGAGCTCTCATTGATTGATCCAGCACTGTCATTTTCACGTTAATCAGGCCAAACAAACTGATTTTCATCTTGTTTGGAAGCTCAAAATGAAACAATAAAAAAAATGAATAAAATAAGACTATATACCGGGTTTTCTTTTTTTTTACAGCACGCCCTGAAGCGACAATTACACAATTAGATACATTCACAGGATAAAGTTACTCTACGAATTACATCTGAATTCTTTCGATTGCAATTGTTTAGGTTCACACGGTACTCTTGTTCTTATGTTTAAGACACAAAATCTATGACAAATGTCAGAAGCAGTCATTTAATCTGTCAGCGTTATTATATTCAGAATCAGAAAGTTTTGCATACCTCAAACAGAAGAGGGCGGGATTTCAACAAAATCACTTTCAACCAAAACTTTTGAGATGGCATTTATTTAATCCTAGATAATGTTTGTCATATCTCATCATTTGATTGCTTATAGGTGAAAAGAAAATGTCAGAATGCCAAATATTTCTGTCATAATTTCCTTACCGACTATGACCTCAAGCAAACATTAACATTAGCAGGTTTATATTTGTACGCTTAAGGACTAGATGGAAATTTTGGAAAGCGAGATACAGAGAGATAGTGGGAAACTTCTTCCACACACGCGCGCGCACACACATGCACATACAGTACAAATGCATAAACATGCATGCTCGCATAGTCTAGTTAAAATGAGCTCATCGCTACTAATGCAGCACGTCCAGGCTTGAAACATTGCCTCTGGCACAACTCTCTCGCTGTATAACTTTTCTTTCCTCAATATCTATCCCCACAGCCTCATATTAAGCTCTATCAATCTGTTTAATTTTCTCTATAAAGTCTCGTGTCACTGGACCACATCAGTATGTGGATCTAATAGGGCTTAGAGGACAGATTTTAAGAGTTTGCAGCTGTCAAGATCCAATCAGCCCTTTTCATTGATTTGAAGTCAGACAAGGAATTGAATCACAGCTAGCAGCGCTTTCATACCTCAATCTCGAACCCATGTGAATCACCGGTCTCTTACTAATAAACCTTGAACATCTGATTCTCTGACCACAGCAGACAAACACATGATGTGTCTCTCATTTCCTGCAGAGCATCATCAATCTAAGCAATAAAACAAGCAGCCATGTGTCATTATAATTTTCCTAAGGCCTTATTCCATATTTTCCCAATTGAGTCCTCATGTGTCAAAATAAAATCATTACGATTCAATTATAACTGAAATTAATTTGGTGTAACACATTTGTGGTGGCATGCCCTCTACCAGGAACACTTTGAGTTTAACACCTTGAGTTCATTCAAACGTTGTGAACGAGGTGTCATGTTTTTATTATTCACAATTAAGGAGTGAACCTTGTGTTTCCAATTGACGGCCAAAAAAACAGTAGCAAACGTTAAGCCCTTGATTGCTCTCTTTCAGTGCTGTCTTATTTCTCTTGACTGATTGGATTCCAATGCGATGACTTCACTTGGCACTCGATGCGCATTTGAACTCTGTTTAACTCGGTACAGAGTGTTTTGGTTGGGCCGTGTGGTGACAGGTTTTAAGGTGCTTCATCACTGTTGAGTTTTTATCTCTCAATGGCTATTAAACCAATCCAGCAGGTTGAAAAAAGAGAGAATAAAACACAATACGGAGTTTAGCAGCATCTATTGAATGAAAAATGTTTATTTTAACAATAGTCCCTCGCTGCAAGCCGATTATTTGCTGAATTCACTCAGGCATGGAACTTCAGATAAGCGGTGTTGACATGTCATCATTATTTTGCTCTGTTTGACCTAAAGGCACAAATTGCTGTTATCTATGTCAAATGTACAAAAGGTTATAGTCGTTCTCTTTCACAGAGATTCTAATAATGTCCCCGAAAATTGTTAAGACCGAAAATTGTTAGGGTCTGAAGAAATTTAGTGGTGTGTACTAAATCATATTACTCATAAGGGTTATGCAAGTGTTTGAACATGAGAATTGTTTGACTTTCATAACTGCCTTAAGGAATATCTCACAATCAATATCTCTAATATTCTGATCATTAATATTGAACTTGCATAATGCATGTAGCCACACTGGGTATGTGTGCATATATTAGATAGATAGATAGATAGATAGATAGATAGATAGATAGATAGATAGATAGATAGATAGATAGATAGATAGATAGATAGATAGATAGATAGATAGATAGATAGATAGATAGATAGATAGATAGATAGATAAAATTAAATCATTAGTTTCTGAAAACAAAAGACGGGTGTGAGCATAATCATTTGTATTATGAAAGGTATCCGGTTTTATTGTCTGCATTGGGTTAAACGGTAAGGTGTGGACTGTATAGTTCTTGCTCATCTATTTCAATCTCTGTCTGTCTCTACCATTAGTTTGTTTTTAAGCAAGCTTTCATGGCAGATTACGTTATCGCAGATTTTTATCTCTCTTGCCTCCTTTACAAATGCTTCTAAAAGCTTTTCCTCACTTTATGGTGAAAGACATGTCTCCAAACGAAATATTATAACCTGTTATTACACTCTCTCTAAGGTAATATTTTACAGCGACCTCAACATGTGTCAGCAAAGCACCGGTAGACCACATCCGTGCCCAATCTAAATTTTATAATGCATATTACAGAATAAAATAATATATTTACATTTAACAGAGATGCTGGTAATATGTTTTAAAGTAATTAAGTAATTCATGTAATCATGAATGATTTAAATTGTGAAGCAAAATAAAGCACATATCATTAAAAATACCATCATCTGTTTACTATTTAAACCCTTACAAAAATGTATAAGTCCAGGTAGTAATGATGTTTTCCATACACCAATAAAACCAGTTAGAGACCTACAGATACCATTTAAGTTTCCATGAAAACCAACACAATTCCACTATAACCATTAACCCATAAGCATTTCTGTAATGCTTTCTATTGTTTTTTTCAGCATGCATGGAAGTCTTGTGTTTGTCTGTCGTCATAGTATAATTCAAACACGTTTGGGTAAGGAAGCAGACAGCATTGCATCTCGGACTCACCAACTTTTGTCTACAGCCCTCCTAAAAGCATTTAATATTTGTATACTTGTTTTGTATTTAAACATCATTTTACATGCAACATGTTTCTATTGTGATTTGACATGTCATACAGCGCCCCCTAGTGGTGTCAACAGTAATAAGAATGAGAGTTTATTGCTGTCTGGGGGTTTGGAGTCAGTGGCCTTTCAGTCAGTGGCAGTGCCAGCCTTAATGCCAGCCACATTCTATATTAAGCAGACCATCCATTGATGTGGTGGCATATAGTATATCTCACACTCCTCTGACTTGAAAAGACACTGTGTGTGCGGGGTTTTGATATGTGGGCTGGATACTCTATCTCACCGCCCACCCTCCCAAAACCTTCATGCCTTCTACTTCACAGCTGGACAAACTGTACAATCGGAGAACAGAAGAAGTGTGTAAATGCGTCTACATGTTCGCATACGCAAGTTTATGTGTTGCATAAACAAATATGCACATATTGTATGTGTTTGTGTACGAAGAATGTGTTTTTCATAAAGAGAGCGAACTGCTGAAGCTATTTTTATCATGCGGCCTTATCCACTAAGCATATCTGATTTCAGAAACAGCCCAGCAGGTATATTTGACCTGGTACATTGTTAACATACTGAATAATTGAATACGATGTTTAATAAATATATCATCATTAACATGCAAATATTGGTTGCTTTCAAGATTTTATTTTCATAAACATCTAGAAAGTTTTTTACAGATTTGAACTGCAATGCATCATTTATACTGTAATGTAACCCTGCCTCTATATTATAAATCAGTGTGTAATGTTTCTCAGATATAAACACTAAATGAATGAATAAATGTATACATTATACAATGATTCATTACATTTATATATGTATAAGTGTGCAAGTATCGACCCCATTATTTGAAATAAAAACTTTATATTAAAGCAAATCAAGATTTGCTGTGAAATCTGACATTTTCCTAAAAACAATAAGCAGTTTTACAAAAACAAAAGGCTTTACTTGTTTATATCTATCATGCCTTGCCTACCAAAAGAATGAAAGTACATTGTTCAATTGGTAGAGCATGGTGTCAGCAACACAAAGGTCCTGGGCTCAATTCCCTGGGAACACATACTGATAAACTGTATAGCTTGAAGGCACTGTAAGTTGTTTTGGGAAAATTCATAATTTATATTTACATTGTTAACACTCCAACAATTTGCGGTTGGCCTGCACTGTCATGTAGAAACAATAAAGATTTCTTTCTAGGGTAATGAAGTGTTACTATAGTAAACATTTGGGTAAAATACATTGCAATGTTTGTTTTTTTATAATTACAATTTATTAAAATCTTAATCTATTAACTAAGAGACTTATTCCTGCAGATGACAATGTAACATTGGCACAACATTTACTGTGATTTTTTATTTGTAGTGAGTGCAGATTAAAATGACAGAAAAGGGCCTACAAATGGGCTTTGGAGTTAAGTACTTGCTAAAACCTGTGGATAACACTCGGCTGCTGCAAGAATTCACAAATACACCTTATCAATCCTTTAAACCTAATCTTCCGGGTACTGCCACCAATCTTCCACTTTGGATGTCATTGTGGCACATTTGCTGTTATGACACAATCAACTGAAACAGATTAAGTGTCTTGACTGTCAGCAATGTTGTATGCACCCCATAATGCCTGATGTATGTCTACCCGTATTTATAACACATCAGAAACATTTTAAAATGACCTGTGAATTTCACACAATGCTTCTCATTATAATGAAACAGCATTGCACCTGTTGGTTCAAGTTAATTGTCAGACTTGACTGCATCATATTTTGCATAGTCAAAAATGGGGCAACAGTGCTCTAAACAGTGTTTTCAAGAGTTTTTGCTCCATGGGGTAATTAGTTTTTTTACCATAGATATCAGATTTTAAACTGAACTTAACAAATGCATTTTAAGCGAACATGCAGTGGGGAAATACCCTGAGCTAAATTAGGCAAAGTTGGCACATGGTTAAAAATTAAAAACTCTCCATAACCATTATGCCTGTGACAAATTAAAAATAAAACACAATCTCAAATGTGACATTTGAATTTCCATCAACTTAGTAAGCTTAATGCATTTACAACTAAAATAAAATACACATTATTGGATTAAGTTAGGCCACATTCATGTAGTCCATGCAGCTTTGGAGTTAAAAACATGCAATTAAACTTTAATGTTGATTCAAAACGTGATTAAACATTATAAATAAATAAATAAAATTATATGAAAATACTACATACGTATTGTGTTATTTTACTGTACTGTCATAAAAAAATTTAAGCTCTCTTTAACCATTTTGCATTTAAGATAGCACTTAATATTACTGATTTGCATAAGTGTGTTTGACAGTCAGTATGTTGGGAAATATGTTATTAAACATTTTAAAATATAACATAAATACATCCTAATTATAGCTATTTCGTGTAACAGCTCACTATACAGTGGTTTAGTGCGTAAAGTGCGCATTAACTTATTTTTGATACAATAAGAAAATAAAAGACATCCAAAAAGAAATGGTATTACCTACTAATTCCAATTCAAAATCAACATTGATTCACTAATTTATTAGTGCATTTGGTTTATTTATACTGTACGTGTAAAACGTTATTTCGCACAGCAATACATGGCAAAAAAAGAGTCAACATTATTTTTTAAAGTGATAACAGTGATTTTGATAAGCAAAATATGGTTAATTCACAACAAATAAATCTTGCCGCAGGCCAAGGTCAATGAGAGGTTTATTATTAATTTTTTTGGCATTGCGCTTCTTAACAAGTTACACCTTGCATGTCGGGAAAACATAATTAAACATTGTGTAAACAATGGAAAGGCAGAAAATAATGTAAACGACATTAACGTTCCCTCAAAAGTAGGCATTAACATTTTAAAGTAATTTACATCAGAAGTAACGCCTCTTGCAAAAAGAAATGTTTATGTCACTTACCCGAGCATGAATGCAAAGGTTTGGGTCTGACGATTAAAGAGGGACACACCGAGTAAAGTGAAAGTTTCTCGAAGTAATCACATGTTTCTTTGGATAGAATCTCGTCTATCATGAAAGTCTTGTATCGTCGTCTGGCCGCTTTCAGCTGCGCGCTGCTCGCGAGTCTCAACTCTGCTTGACAATGCATAGTGTCCCAATATAAAACAGCCTAAACTGGATGTGACGCTTTCCTAAAATGCGTTTATAATTCGCTAAAAGCCGTGTAAAACTTCTTACATATGATTATTTTCTATAAAGACATCTCGTTTTAAGGGCTTTGAAATCCTTGTGCAGCTGAGCTGCGCTAGTGCTTTCAGTGTCTTCGCGCGCTCATTCATGCAGCGAGTGCGCGCTGCGTTCTGACTCACCGCTATATAAACCAACTCTCCTATCACTACACTTCTGCTGTATGGAGGAGCCGACACACTTCACGTCAATCAAAATCTCTCTCTCTCTCTCTCTCTCTCTCTCTCTCTCTCTCTCTCTCTCTCTCTCTCTCTCTCTCTCTCATAGAATAATAAACCGGTTTTCTTTATTTTACATGACAGATATTCTCTAGGCACAATGCGGAACTGTATTTTATCAGAACAACTTTTTTCTTGCATCGTTATATTATTATTATTATTAGTAGTAGCAGTAGTAGTATTATCTAACCGTTAAAACTTCCATATACGCATTTTGCCCTGCAATGAAGCGCTTTGTCATTAAGATGCAGAGAAAAGCTTCGTTTATGATAATAAGATTTTAGGATGCACACGCTTTGTCACTTATGGGGGTCGTAATGGAGGTCGACTAGAAGCCAGGACTACGTGCGCATAATTTTGCTTTGCATGATGCTGCCTTGTTTGATATGTACTAGATTGTTCATAAAATATGAAACCATGGACAAAATATAATCTTGATAAATCTTAGTTAATTTGTATTTGCTATATTTGCATTTACATATATTCATTTAGCAGATGCTTTTATACAATGTGACTTATAACGGAGCATTGTTGTGATACCGTGTAGCAAGAAACCAACATAAACACAATCAAAAATAAAACTTACAGTAAGTAGACTTAAAGTCATAGTGGAAATAATTATTTATTATTATTCGTATTTATTGTTAACGTCGGCGGTACAATGTGAATATTAAATACATGTTATCATTTCGTATAGAAGTTTTATTTTTTCTTCGATTATTTTTAGGCATTAATTGTACTTGTTTTGTTGCTTTGGATGTTTGTAAATAGCCTCGTACGGAAACGCATAAATCAACACCCACGTACAGCAACTATTTCACTTGCCAGAACAAGTGGCATTAAGTCATTGAAATATCTGTTTGAAGCCGAAAGTTACAAGCCTTCAAATAAATAAAAAATACTACTAAACTTATGTAAATAACTTTAAGCGCATACTATTTTTAAAAACAAGAAGTCTAAATGCAAAAGTAATTATTAATAAAGTCTAGAATAACATATGGCATTTTAACCTTACATTATAAACACTATAAAACATAGAAGACAATTATACTGTGTGCATTTATTAACTTTATAATTATTTAAACTTTAAATGCATAATATTCGATATATTAAAACGTTGACTTAGCATTATATAATGTTAGCAGATAGCTTCTTATAAAGTGTTACCTAAATAATGATCAAAGATGTAATTAATTTTGTATACAATTATCTTTTAATTATTTAAAATATTTGTTTTCAGTATTGACTTAAACGTGAATATTGCAAACGCTTTAACAACCACAATATAAAAATAAATATTCAGTTCCTTAAATTTTGCACTAAAACAAAGGCATAACAAATATAACGAAAATAATAGGAATAAGTTATCTACGCTTAAATGCAAGATATTTAGCTTCCTTTTATTACAACGTTTATCCGATATAACCTAAAACCTCTACAATGTGCATATTATCTTCTTTATTCATATAAACGAAGATTTATATACTGTGTTTATTGTCGGCTCATGTGGCAAAATGCTTTCTCATTTGTAAGTCGCTTTGGATAGTTGGCTATATAATATAGATATAAATACGGGACTTTTTGTTTGTAATTTTGTTAAAGCAACAAGGTCCCATATAGAGCAAAATACAACAATCAAACTTAATTGAACATTCAAACGTAAATGTTCTCATAAAAAAAAACTTGCATACAGTAAATCAAAAGGCAGAATAGGGTCGTGCAGGTGTTTTAGTGGTGTTTCTCATATCAGTTTCAGCACGCCCATACTAGACACTATTAACCGTGTGATATGAACAGACAGACAGACAGACAGACAGACATTTCTTTCGGTTTTTGTTACAGACAGAAAGCTCGTCAGACAGCAGCACTTTAGTTTGACACTATGATGCTTATCACAGATGGACCGTTGCTTTGATGTAAAGGGTGCACTGAACTCCTTAAACGGGGACAGTGTCGGGTTTCTCATTTTCAGAGCCTTGTGTCCGCTGTCGAAATGATTATCATTTCCCCATGTATGAGAGAGTAAATATAACTCGCAGAGGATCCGAGATAGCAGCCGCCGCGTTCAAAGCTTGTGGGATTATGTCAAGGAAATCTCTATACTGGAAAGCTCGTTTTGGTTTGAGAAGCTGATCAAAGGGAAGAAATAAGAACAACTGCGTGGATTTGCCTCGGCAGACTTTATAATAGGGGGATATGACAGAATATTAAGATTAGCGGTACTGTTGGAAGTGGGGTCACTATGACACCTGTGAACCCTTCATGCAACCTGAGTTTGGTGAGATCTTACAGTGACTCGCCATTAAAAAACTTATTAATAAGCAGCCACAACGCAGGGCCATTTTAAAGGAATTGGTAAGGGAAAAAGTTATAAAACTTATCAAAGGGTCTAAAATTGAAATGTCCAAAGTGGTGAAAAATGTGTTAGCACACAAAAAATAACTTGCACTTTCGGTTGACATTAATCTTCGTCTAATCTAATGTCTAATGAGTAAATGGTAGGCTATTGGTTATTGTGTTCATTTTAATAAAAATATGATGATGTAATTTTGATTTAAGAGAACGAGTGCAACAAAATCAACCAACAAAACTAAGAAAACCACAGCAAACCCTTAGTCATAGTGGATCTCCAATCTTTTGACTAAAGGCTTTCCACACCCCACTCGCAATTTACCCAATAAAATATACTCAATATCCTGAATAAAAAATCCCACACACAAACAAATATGTAGCATTGTGATGTTTTAACTTAAATATAATTGCTTTGTCTATTTAAATAATTTAAGTCACACTGAAGCCACGCTAGCAGGCACCGTCCCTGTTTGAAAAACGCAATTGAAAACTGACTTTTGATAAACCTTTTGATAACTGAAATGTAGTTATAACATCTTAATGTAGAATGTTAAACAATAATAGTATTGTTCCAGTACACGGTGGAAGCAAGTAAACATATAAACACATAAAACATAAACACATTTACAAAGACATTGTACAGCATCCAGTGTCCGGTTTGTGGATGACGCCAAGCAGCTCAGTCAATTAAAGGCTGATGCCCAGAGGCTGAGCTCCTCAATAACGGGTTTCCCAATACAGCAGCTTCATTAGACAACCCGATACCCTTCAGATTAATAGAGACACAGGGTTTAGTGCTCGGAGTGCAAATTCACCTCCACTTTTGGATCGAGGAGCTTTGTGTGGGATGTACGGGTTCATGCACAACGGGAGCCGTTTTTAGCAGACTAAATCACTTTCGGAAGGGTAGATTATCGGACATTAAACCATCCCTGCTGACACGCTGGTATAAGCGGAATGATAACGCTATACTGTAGGTCAAATGTATCACGACTGTTCACGTTGTTGTAGTATTGATTATGCACTAAATAACTTATGCAAATCACAATAGTGCCAATAGTAAATTCAAAATGTAGTACCATACCTGATTGTTTCATTCTGTTTGAAAAAACATGATTTACCACATTTTTAGCAGAAATTATTTTATTATAAACATAATTTTTTTTAGTAAAATAGGGTCAATTAAACTAAAGCTGATTTGCCACCAAATCATGCATGTATACTTCTTTTATAATAAAAAGAAATAGCCTAAATATTTTTCCAATGTTAGAATAAAAGCATTAACCTACACTAGTGGTTCTCAAACTGGTAGCCACGAGATGGTGCCAGGGCCCCAGATTTATCAAATTTAATAGATATACATTTAATAGTTGTGTTTAAGTTTGTTTTATGTCATGTTTTTTTTAAGGGGGGCTATGAAGGGATGCACTCTACACAAGGTGGGCTGCAAGCCAAAAAGTTTGAGAACCAATGCCTATGTTTCAATCAGGAGGAGGCATGGCGCCATCTCCAGTCCTGTTTAAGAATTTTAACCAAGGTAAAAGAATGACCATGGATGAAACAGGTGTTGAGATTTGGAATTAATCTCACAGATTTTACAGGCCAGATAACCACTAAAAGAGAACAACAATTAAAGCACAAAAACAAAAGATAATTTAACAAACAAAGGGTTTATTAACACCTGAAATTTTGGTTTAAACACAAATAATTCAAAAAAATTCTGTCTATATACTAAAAGTTTATA